>NC_040028.1:18665888-18797175 GCF_000972845.2 Larimichthys crocea | reverse complement strand
TTGGACTACTAGGGCAAACGACCAATCGGCACAAATTGAGAATCCCACCCACACATAATAACCAACTCTCTTTAAAATCCATTGTACCAATGCTATTCATTATTACGAGAGATTAAGCGCAGTGACCACTGCCCCTGCTGAGGATTCAGACACCTGCTCTTGTATGGCAAGGCAGCCAACATTCAGTGAATATCGAGTGCTCGTATGCAGGATATTACAGCACTGGTTCACAGCCCACATAATGATGATCGAGGACCTCTGTCTTTTCTTACAGTCTAAATTTCCCCTTTCATGTGTCTTGATGTGAGTTTCATGGTGTACAATTTAACAATGGTAGGACGGTATAGAAAACTTTTAAAGGGTGCAGTGTTGTAAGATTTAAGCTCTATTACAGAATACGGCCACAAACTAAATATATTACTCATAGCTATCGTTTCCATCAGTGTTTAATCACCTTAGAAGGAGTCTTTTATATCTACAGATGTCACGGAGTTTGTCATTTATCTACAGTTAGCCCAGAAAAGACAAAACCTAACACCGGGATCTACACAGGCCTGTCAATCTTTCACACCTTTTGCAGCCACCGTAGTTTCTCTTCATTCTAGAAAGGAGGAGGGTGAGGGGCTGATGATAAGGTTGCAATCAGCAGCTACACCGCCTAGATGCCACCAAATCCTACACACTGCTCTTTTAAACAAGCAACAACTTTTAAAGACAGGAAATGTATGGTCTTGACAAAACTTAACCGGCTATTGTCCCAGATAATAATAATTATATTAATACATATTTAATTGGGGGTGTTATTTATATGAGTTTAACTAATTAAAACAAATTTCAGCAATTTCCGGACCAGTGGAGATGTACTCACTTGATTTCAAGTGTTTAACGAACATGAATTAGTTCGTTTTTCCCTTGTTAAAACCCCCAAAAACCTTAAGATCCATCTGTGTTTTCATGGCACGCTTCAGTCTATATGGAGAAACCTTGTCACCAAAGGCGTGCGTTGAGCGACAGCTGGAGAGAGTTGTTCTCATCTTTTCTTCAGGGCGAGGCCAGACGTGCCTTCACTGTTTCGTCACCCGAAGCATGAGGAAGGGCCCGCAGTTCAAATGGCGCAGTGAACAAGCCGAGCGATATTGGAAGAATCTACAGCGGTTCACTCATGCCAAGATCGTTCGGCACCGTCGCTGCCTTTCCGCTGGCCTTTTCTGCCCATCCCTCATCTTACACTTTACCCCAGGAGTCGTTCCACACACCACACACACCCACACCACACACCACACACACACACACAACACACCACACCACACACACACATCATATCTTAATGATGCGCAAGGCCTAAAATAAAGCCCACTCTCAAATCACGCCTTTTCTACTCATTCTCTCTGTGAGTATCCGGTCGGTGAGAATTGTCTGATCAACTCTTATATTCATTCCTTATGTGAAAACACATTTACATTTGTAGCCTCTCGTCTACTTTTCTTTACAGTTTAGTTGAGCACTTCGTTGATTTTGTATTTGTTCTTGAAGGACTCTCTTGGTAAAGTGTTTCTTAACGGCAGTGAGATTGCATTCACTACTCTACTCTATACTTGCGGTCCACATAGTCGAGGCTCATGAAGCCGGAAGGTTTACCCGAACATACCGACATGTTGCAGTAATGTGATTGATTAGTTCCTGCAGTAAGTTGCCAATAAGATAATCAATATTTCAGCTCTTTCACTCCCTCTTTAGCTGCTGATCTTGCCATGTAGTTGACACCGTTTCTGTCCTCTTCTGTTCATTCTTTATCCTGTACGTCTTGTAGGACCAGTAGGAAGTCACTGTGAGGATTGTTACCAGAAAAAAACACAAGTAGGTGGACAAATAAAATTCTGGATACTATCCGGTTATTTGAGTGTCCTGCACGAGGAGGATGTCTCCTCATGAACTACTTTACTGTGTGCGGAGGGTGCGTTCGCTTGTTCCTTGACCATACAGGGTTCAGTGGAAACTTGTTCACTTTTGACATCCTTTGTAACTTGAGATTTGGCAGTTCCACAACGCCTTGCAGACTCTATTCTTGTTATGATTTGAACTGCTGTCGTACAGTTTGCCTTCAATAGCCTCCGTCGTTGGATAATAAATAGATTTTGTTATCATGCTGTCGAAGGTGAGGGCCATGCCCGACCAAACTTTTATACGCACAGTAATAGTGCCTAATCACAAATGTTTTTCTCTTAAATTTCCATCGTTCTTCCGCGGACAGCAGCCAACTCCCCAAGACGCTTCCCGAGCGTTGCCACGAAAAACATCTTATGAATCACCAATTTCAGCCACTTTCCCAGTAACACGCAAACCTTAAATTTCTTGCACACAGCAAATCTAACAGAACGACCTGCATCCTCAAGTAGTTTGTCAAGTTTCCGATCGTGAAAAAGTGAATTTTATAGTTCATTTTTTTGCACATTCAAATGTCTGATTTGGTTATGATGGCGCCTTCTTGTAATTTAAATTGTAGGGCATGTGTTATGTATTAAGTAATATTTTTGTGATTACACTTCTGTATCTCTTTTATTACCATATGCTTCCATGACCAAGTAATTTTGTAATAAACAACCCAGTTTGAACCTATGGTCCTGTAGGACTTCATCAACTCACAATGATTAAACTCGATTTTGTATTCTTTAGTTATAATCGAGTTCTCATCCACTGAGCAATCAAAAGGATGCGCATATCCTTTCATGTATCAAATGATTGTGCTGAATATTTGTTTGTTTTTTAGCAGGTTTTTAACCAAGTACGCCAAGTACAATGGGATCCTGTGGCCTCGTAACCTAAGAATTCTGAGATGTTTCAGTAAGAGGTGATATTGTGCGAAGGGAAATCAGGAGATAAACATTTTTTATCGTTGTGAGCAAATAGCGAGGTTACATTTAAGGAGAAGCGCTAATTATGCGATCAGTAAATCGCATTTGTTGTTTAGCTTCCTGGCAGTCTGATTAGTTCCGGGGCATGTTGTGCACTCGGCTTTTACTTCGCCTTAATTTGTTCTCCTCATAACCTCATTTCTGTCTCTTATGTTATTGTAAAACAGCACGTTGGGTCTTGTTTGATTGTAAAGACTGAACCTTTATTTATTTATACGCTTTCATAGCGCGCTGATCTATCCGGGATTACAGGCTGTGATGGGTTTTTTTCGTATTTAAAATGGGTGCGTATCTCTTCCTGCTTTTAGGAAGGAAGTTTCACAGCATGTTGTGTCGCCCTAACGTCATCAAAATGAGCTAATTTTAGATTGGGTATAAAACCTATGTCCAGTTCAACGCATCCCTGCTCTCCATAATGGAGCGCAGGGCTGCGGAGTTGTGCTCTTCAGAGTACTTTCAGAGACTATTCTACCATCCATTATGCTGACAATATGTGTTGATCTTTTAATAACTAGTTTGTTTAAAACGTAAAGTGAGACAGCTTTTCAGATTTTTGTGTCGATTCACGGTGTTGTCATACGGGTTCATCCAAGGAAAACTGTTACTATTTGTTTTAGGTTTTTTCCTTCCACAAAGAACTGAGCATTGTGAGGGGCTGAGATAACACACTTGTGCATTAATGTCAAACATGAAATATGAAATGATGTTTCTGTCTATACGTCAGATAATAAGCAGAAACAAGGTCAAACTCTAATGTCTCTAATGTCTGTTTCTATTTTTTAAATTAAGCGTCAAAACAGCGGTAGCAAGCTTTCATGTCGAAACAACGATCTTTTTTGTAGTATGATCTCTTTGATGCGTGAGGAAATAACGTTCAGGTTGACGCTGATGGATCGCTGCTTCAATAGTCTTCCTGTGTTCATTCACAAGTGCGTTCCACTCTTGAGGTTGATCTGAAACGCTTATGTGAATGCAGCGTTACTATTCGAGCTCAACTAGCTGCTAGAGTTGGGGTTGGTGGGATAAAAAAAATAATGAGGAAGGTTGGCTTGCTCCGCATAAGCCAGATTCTGTATAGATGATGACCGCACTAGACACTCTTTGATTGTAGTCATTTAAACAAAGTAGGTCGCCTCTAAAACAGGATCTCCTCATGGTCTGTACCGTCGTCACTTTCCATCACACAGATTTAAAAAAAAAAAAAAAAATCCTCGATCCAGGGACCTCGGGAAATGCACAAGCTGCTCATGCTGATGTCTGTGGGACTCTGGACACAGCCATAGAGTAGAAAATATGAGCTCTGAGGGAACTCTGATATTTGTCTCGCATTCCAGCGGAGACCAGTGGCCAAAACAGGGGAGGGCGAGAGTGTTGTGCATCTTGGCTTTAAAGGTCCCATGGGTGGAGCTTTTAGGGGCCTCTATTGAAAATTTTGGGCGAAATGGAATCCAATATGCAGAATTGTGTTTTATTAGTGTTATTAATCACTACAAATAAGACACTGGCTCCAGACAAAAACTGTAGTTGGGAGGGTGAGTGGAGAGGGGGCCGCAATCCACACTACACCGCTTGACAAACTTTATTATTTAAAAACGGTGTCATCTGAAAAACATTACACACACACCAACACACACACAACTCGCCGTTTCTGTTATGCTGAGCTGTGTATCAGTCCTCTTTCTTCCCTAGTCCCAAAGAGACCATCGTTCTAAGTACTTATTCCCACAACGTGGCATGGAAGACCCACAAGTGAGACTTCCCCTGAAATGCTAGCATCCCCCGGCCATCCTGAAGAGGACGTTGAAAACAAGCTTCCCTTATCTTAAATACAGTTATCTCTCGTCTTAATTGATGGTCAATCACTTAACACAGTTACAAAAAGAAGACGTATTAACTTTCACTCATTTCAATCACATTGGAAGTCATTTGGAAGTCTCGACAGTTGATCCTCAACAACAAAACTAATTTCTCACATGAGCCCAAAATCTATTAACAGATATGCAACAGAAAATAAACCCCAAATCGCATGACTACCGGCCGTTTTACAATGACAGTGGGATAGAACATTCTGACGCAGTGGACTAAGCCCTCAAAGTCAAGTAAGGTCAGTCATGAAAGGAAAACACTCGGCCACAGCTGTAAAATCTGTGAGAGCAGCTTACGCTTCGAAAGTGTTTGTGAGTCAAGGCAACGGTGACGCCCCCAGGAGACCTCTCCTCTCTCCGGTCCATGCTTGTTTCTGTGGGGAGTTGCACGTTCTCATTGTTCTGTGCATTTTTTCTCCAGGTGCATCAGTTTTGCAGATACAAAGATACAGGCTAGCGTGAACCACCAGTTAGCTACTCTGTATTTCCCACAGCTGTGACTGTGTTGTCCTCCTCTTGCTACAGACTCAATTATGTATTACTAATGGATGAGATCTGTGCTGACGTTTTGCCAGATTCCACCTGGGACCTCTTGAAAATGGTCTTATGAGATGAAGTTTGTTGAATATTTAGTCATACTGACAATTGTTTGCACAAGCACATCCAAAACAAAGTGCCTCCCAACAGTTTCACACAGAATTAGTTGAATACGCAGGTCAGATGTGCTTTTGGTACCGAGAAGCAGGACCCCTACAAACATAGATCTGACGCCACAGCTGCCTCCACTTATATTAAAACTTGGAAGGGGGTGAATACTTTTGTAGCCCGTTTTATATTTGTGATTTATTTGGGCAGCTCTTAGAGATATATCATTTTTACGATGAAAGTGTCAAACCAATCTAACTGCTGCACATGCACTGCTAGAAAAATCGCACTCTGTACGCAGGAGTTTACAGAGCAGCCTTATGATTCTTCCGATTTGCAAACGTTAATGGACGCACTAAATCGAAAAGCAGGCGTGCATATGATTTTGCAATTTGTGACTCAGCTGCATACATTTACAAGGAAGTTATGTTTTTTGACGACAGACTTTGCGCGATTGACAGGCACCAACTCCCATTCCCTGTTTTTATCACCCCGTATCTGCATCTGTCCCATCAACACATTCCTCTCTCTTATACGACCAAAGTAACAATTGGTCTGGAAACGTTTTTCTCTTATTCCAAATTATTCATGAGGGCTCTTCCAATGCACCGAGATGTGACTGCACTGGGGGAGAAAGACTTAATTGCTGTGAAGGCCTCTTGGGGAGATGTCAGAATGAAGAATCGCCCTTCGCCATGACAGCTTTACAACAATCCCCACAGTAAACAGCTGCATTTATTCTGTAATATACTCAATTACACTATAAAATTATACACGTGCGATCTTTGAGAACATATTGATAGCTTGGGTTGTCAACTAAGCTCCAGTTAGGTGTTACATATTAATATTAAGTCCTAAAACCGTACCTCCGAGTTTATCAGGCGCTTAAAGGGTGACATTTAAATGTCCATTTTCACTTTGATCTCTTAAGGATTTCTGCGTGCTTTGCTTGTTCATTACTGGCATGGGCTTTGAATTAGTAACCGAGTTGCAGCAAAAAATCGTCATGGCCACTTTAGGTCAGTCGTGGGGAGTGGGTTGTAATGAGATGATGTTCATTCATGAAGTAACTGGTCGGCCCTCGGTTGGATTCTATCACAAATCGTTTCACCCATAGCTTATTGGTGTTGTGCCTCCCAAACGTATAGGGTATTTAAACGGATATACATAATAAACATGCATTTGTATACAGTGCTGTCGTTGGTGTATGTATTTAATTTAATTTCAACTTTAAACACACTTTTCAATGTTCAAAACAATGTTTTTCTCATGATCCATCAACCACGTGTCTGGTTATATTAAATTCTTCGTGTCGTGGGTGTCTTTGGCCATAAACAGTGTTTGACTACTGTTACATTCAGTTGACTCTGATGCTATAAGTTTCCCCAAGTAACACTTACCAACGGTTGCAGTACACTACATGAGACTGCATGCCCTGACCTCATTGAGTGAATCCTGTATGCGCTGGATCTCACTGTGATTAATTTAACTCACCGTGCGTGTCTCAACACATCTGTTGCACTCGAGCAGAAAGTTGATCAGTGTTAGATTTTTTTATCGTCCCCTTCGGCCTGATTTGTGACGTTGATACTAGCAACGAGCTGTTTTTTTTTTTTAAATCAACTAACGAACAGTTCGAAACAGCGTTCTTCCAAGCAGCTATTTTATAACAGCCCATTCTCACAGTCTCCCACTAAGGATGCCTATCCGTATGCCCGTGTGTGGAATCGCAAACAAGCTCATGCGCGTCGTGGAAACACAGGTTACATTCCTCCCTCGCTGCTGATGGCAACCCGGTATGATCGGCAGACAACCACAGCCTGCAGGCGCTGACGCTCCAGTCGACCTGCACGGCGCAGCGCATGAAACGCACACGATGGGGAGCGAAGGATGGGAGGAGTAGGAGCCCGAGAGCACACCGTCGAGGTGCGTCAGGAGGCCCTGAGCGGCTGGATCGCCAGCAATGCTGAGTGATTTGAGGGGATTCATGCAGGACCAGATGCAAAAGAGTATCCAGTAAAAAGCATGTTGTGGACTTGGTAGGCAGTCCGCGAGAGGGGAGTGTGCAATATTAAGCCTTCTAGTTGGTTTTTAATGGGTGTTGTTTGACAGGGCACATGCAAGCCTGGCATATTCACACCCTGCGCTATCCCACTGGAAAAAAACTATCTGCGACGAAATGGGACACCAGCTTCATATGCGGTACACCGGGGAAATGGGTGGAGGTCGTATCTTGAAGTGATTAGAAATCTGCCAACTTGTACACCTGGGTAAGAACAACGTTCAAGGTCTGTTGTAGTCAAAACAACCAACAATAACCTTTTTTTTTTCCACCGCATTTCACCTTTCTGGCTTGCACTGATTTAATGTTTTCTCCTTAGGGTCAAGTCAGCAAACCAACAATAAACACAACTCCACCGAAGACCTCTACCGTCACCTGACTCTCAAGCTAAGAAACTAAAGGTTTGCTGTTTATCTCTCTCATGTTTTCACCTCACATCAGTCCATTGGGTGGCGCAGATGTTGAGTGAAGTCTTGGAGAATGAACAGCTCAGTAACAAGAGATGTTTTTTTTTAAAAACCTCAGTTTGAAAATCGAAATGTTGTAGTGTAAATACTGTGCTCTTATTTCCAATCATGTCATTGTATAAGCTTGAAGAGGAATGGGCGACGGGATCTTCAAAGGAAAACGACATGCTAAGGGAAAAAATACACATCTCAGAGGACGACTGGAGGAGTCGACAACAGGAATGTTATGAGAAGAAAAGGTTAGTTGTGGCAGAATCGGAGTGAATTTAAGTGAGGCAACAAGTTGTTACAGCCAAGAAATAAGGGTGACCGTGAACTAAAAACCCCGGTTGTAAAGCATGTGTTTACTTCGCATTGTAGCCTTGGCAGAGAGCGCACAGCTTGAGTTGGCTGCGTATACCAAGGAGAATCAAATGATCCAGGGCCGTCTGAGCAGTGCGGCTCAACTAAATGTGAGGAGCTGGCCAGGACTGGCTAAAACTCTCAAGGTGATGGACAGCATTGCACGTTACCCACGAGGAACAGCACATAGCAAAAGGTTACACTTTTTTTTCTTCCTTTTTTAGATAAAGTAACATGACGTCCCTGCATCATGTGATCTTATGCGAATTTATTTTATGTTTCAATACCAGGACAAGAAAAGACAGTGACAGAAGTCGACAAGACAGACAGAAAAGTGCAGTGCAAAAGAAAAATGCAGAAAAAGACAGAAAGACAGAAAAAGTGCATGACCACAGACCAGTCAAAAAAGAAAAGCAGAAAAGTGACAGCAAAACAGAAAAAAGTGCAGAAAGACAGAAGACAGAAAAAGTGCATTGACCAGACCAAAAAGATCAGCACTGATGCAACAGACAGAAAAGGACAGTGACCAACAAAAAAAAGTGCAGAAAAGACAGAAAGATGCATTGACGACCAAAAGATCAGCACTGATGCAACCACACACAAACCTGCAAGCATCGAGGCCAAGGGCAAAGAAGATACTGAGGCAAGTGAAGAGAGCAAAGACCCAGCGAGAAAGAAGGCACCGGGACAGGATACAGCAGGAGGCAGCGACATCCGCCGCCCCTGAACCAGATTTCCTGAGAAACCCATCTCACCAGGTGCATGAGAATCCTGCACCGATATAAAACTTCCAACACCGAGAAACGTTTCTCACTTCTGATGAATCTGAAACTAATACATCAAGCACGACACTGCAAGTCCTGCAGAGGAATAAAATGCTTGTGTTTTTCTGCAAAAAAAGGTCTCTGTTACTTCACATTACGCCGTATGATGTATGTATGTATATGTATGTATGTATGATGTATGTATGGAGGTTTTAATGAGCAATGAGGACTTTTTGACTCAGGTAATATGATAAGACCAAAAACAGAATAGATTAGGTGGGCGTACCTGCAGGAGTTAGTTCGAAGGTAATTTATATTAAAATCCCGTGTATGTATCGATTATAGCCCTATTGTATCTACTACTAGCTGATCGATCTAGCGTTCTAGCGATTCTGATCTATCTATCTATCTATCTATCTATATCTATCTATCTCTCTCTATCTATCTATAACACAACTGCAGACCTAACACAATGAGCAAAGAATGGAAGGAAACGAAGTAAATAAAATAAATAAAACAAAAATACAAAAACACGATAAAAACAATAAATAAATAAATATATAATAACGGCTTGTTATTAAAAGATGTATATGTCTTAACATTATATTATTTTATTTCTTGCAATATTTTACTTACACTATGGGTCACTTTACATTACAATACCTTTTTATATAATTATTATAAATTAATTATATATCATGCCACCTTTATCCTCGTACTGTTGATTGTTTTCATGTTATTGTAGGGTATAGTATTTCTGTCTGTTTATTTGTTTTTGTTTTTTTTTTTTAGCCTTTTCTACTTTTTTTCTAATCTGTAGGTATGCTACACTTTTCATCGCTGCTGTAACAAGTACACTTCCCCTGTGGCGTCGGAGATAGAAGATATCTAATCAATCTAATTATCTAATCTAATTCTACTAAACTCTACTCTATTATAATAAAATAAAATATCTATCTTTTTACAGCTGTATAATATAATATAATATATATTTCTTGTAGAGAACCGATGTGGAACCATCTGTTCACAGTGTGTAGTTTCCACACGGCACATGTTCGCTGCGCCCCCGCTGCAGAAGAAGCCGCGGGTTTGATTTGCAGCTAACAGGCTAACAGGCTAACAGGCTAACAGGTCAGCTCGTCCTGTTTCAGGTCAAACACTGATTGTTTTCCCGCCTCTGTCTCTGAGGATGACAAAGTTCTGACCGGCCAACAGGACAAACATCAACATGAACCTGGACAGACTCCGGAAGCGGGTCCGACAGTACATCGACCAGGTAACTGCTAACTTAGCGGCTAATGCTACAATGCTAACGCCGGAGAGAAGAGGCTGCTGCAACAAACAAACAAACAAACAAACAGACAGACAAACAAACAAACAACAAGAGAAACTAACCCTGTGTGTGTGTGTGTGTGTGTGTGTGTGTGTGTGTGTGTGTCCACAGCAGCAGTATCAGAGCGCTCTGTTCTGGGCCGACAAGATCGCGTCTCTGTCTCACGGTGAGTTTGTGTCGTTACTGTAACTGTAACTGTAACGGGTTGTGTCGTTACTGTAACTGTAACTGTAACTAACTGTAACTGTAACTGTTTGTGGTGATAGCAGTGAGTCTGTCAGCTAAAGCTACAGAGGTGTGTGTATGTGTGTGTGTTACGTACCATCACAGCTGCAGTGTTGACTCTTTTGTTTGGTGTGTTTTGATATTTTATGATCTATCTATCTATGTATCTTTGTATCTTTGTATCTATGTATCTATCTATCTATCTATCTATCTATCTATCTATGTATCTATCCATGTATTAATGTATCTTTGTATCTATGTATCTTTGTATCTTTGTATCTTTGTATCTTTGTATCATGCAGAGGATCCCCAGGACATCTACTGGCTCGCTCAGTGCCTTTATCTGACCTCACAGTACCACAGAGCCTCCCATGCCCTCCGCTCACGAAAACTTGACAAGGTAAGTCTGCAAGGTGTGTGTGTGTGTGTGTGTGTGTGTGTGTGTGTTGATCCGATGTGTTAGTGATTGGGTTCATCTCACTCTCACAATTCAAGTCTGCACTTAAAAACCCACCTGTTTGTAATCGCCTTTTCCATCTGATTCAATTACACTGTCCTATTTTAACCTGTTTTAAGATAGATACACAAATAGATAGATAGACTTTATTTATCACAAGCTGGGAAATTACAGTGCAGCAGCATTACACACAGTGACGATAGACAATATAAGAATATAAAGAATAAAATATCAAAATGGTAAATAAAATATATTGTACAAAAGTATATACAGCAATTTGGCAGTGTAGATTTGTTGCAAAGTAAGAAAAGAGAAATGTGTAGAGACTGTGAATTATCAAATCAAATCATTTTATTTGTATAGCCCAAAGTCACAAAGTACATTTGCCTCAGAGGGCTTTTACAATCTGTACAGGGAGTGACACCCTCTGTCCTTAGACCCTCGAGTTCGAGTGAGGAAAAACTTTTAACAGGGAAAAAAGGTGAAAGAGCCACAGAGGAGAGCTGAGTGTTTATCAGGTGTTATACAGTGTGATGGCAGAGGGTGGAGAAGCTGCTCCGCTGTCTGTCCACTGTGTGATGGAGAGGGTGCTGCTCATTGTCCATGATGCATAACAGTTAGGGTTAATGTTGTATTCTTGTAATTTGATACTTATTTTTGTTTGTTTCTGTTATTTGCTGTCTACTCTCATTTATTGTACGGTGTCCTTGGGTGACAGAAAGGCGCCTATGAAATAAAATGTATTATTATTATTATTATTATAATTATTTACGTCACTCTTCTCTTCTCACACACAGCTGTACGGAGCCTGTCAGTATCTTGCTGCTAGGTGTCATGTAAGTACCTGGGAAAGAAATCCATCCTGTATCGGCTCTAAAATCAGAATCAGAAATACTTTATTAATCCCCACAGGAAAGACTTCTTGTGTCTCTCTGTGGAGCATCTTGGTGCCAGCAGTCTCTGGCTGAAGGTGTTCCTGAGTCTGTCCTTTTTATGCTTTAGATTCACAATGTTCTGTCTGTTTTTGTTTTTAGTATGCTGCCAAAGAGTTCCAGCAGGCCTTGGATATCCTGGATGCAGAGGAGCCAGCTAGTAAGAAGCTGCTGGACATGAGTGGGAAAGAGGACAACGGGACACCAGAGTCGACTAAGGATTGGGACATGTCCCCTGCCGCTGTAAGTTTGGGCTGCTGCTGAAATACTGCACTGTGCAGCGTACGACTCAAAACCGTCCACATCACCTCCACACTTTGTTTAAATAATCGTTCTTGTTGAGGGCTCTTGCTGGAAATATGCAGCTGCCAACAAATGTAGAAAGTGTCCTGACCTCTCAGCCCTGTGTAGTTGTGGTTGAAAATTAATCAACACACTCGAACCACGCATAAATTAGATCCATCTCACACATTAATTAAAAATACAATCCATCATTTTTAAATCTGTTTATTTAGTGTGCCGTTTGACGATCGGTACAGTCGCCTGTGTCTCCTCTGGACTGCTCTGTGTGTCCTCACCCTCAGCAAAACGCACAACAAAGACAGAGAAAGGGCAGAGAAAGGAGACACGGGGGCAGCAGCGAAACAGAGTAACTGAAATGAAACAAGTGCACACAAATCAGACGAATAACACAAATTAATCTCGTCAACACTGGGTTCAATGTGTCATATCCAGCGACTAAGTCCAGTCTTGTTATTGTTGTGGGCAGAACTTTAACGCTGTATAAAATATTGTGGAGCTTTACTAGACTCTCCCTTCTTCTCCCTCTGTGATATATTTCAGGTCAGCAGCTCCATCTGCCTCCTGCGGGGTAAAATCTATGATGCCATGGACAACAGACCACTGGCCACCTCCAGCTACAAAGAGGCCTTGAAACTGGACGTGTACTGCTTTGAAGCCTTCGACCTTTTAACGTCCCACCACATGTTGACCGCACAGGAAGGTGAGACCGCCCTACAGCCATGATGTGCACTGATCTTTAGATATTTATTATCATGTCAATAACTTGTAAAAATGTATGAAATATGTGAAAGGTGTTGTTTTATTTTCCAACAGAGAAAGACTTCCTGGACTCACTTCCTCTGAGTCAGCAGTGCACCGAGGACGAAGAGGAGCTGTTACACTTCCTATTTGAGAATAAGTTAAAGAAGGTAACAACTAATCCCATGAAAAGACAAAGACCAATGATGAGAGCTTATTCCTCTGGGCCACAGACACATCATTGTTCTAATGTTTTCCAGAAATGATTAAAATAACATAATTGTTGCACAGGATAATACGCAAAACAAACCAGTTCATTTTGACTCTAACTTAGATACGCCGTCCTGCCTTGTCCTTTTTTTAATTCGAGCTTTAAGAGAGCTCTCACACACACAAACACACACATGCACATACACATGCACACACACCACTGTTGCAGAGCTTCATTTGTATCAGAGCTTCATTTGTATACAATATTCACTGAAATGCAAATGCCTATTATGAATATTCTGTCCTGTTTTTGTTCTAACCCCTCTTCATCTGTCTCCTTGTCTTCTTTTTTTTTTCTACCGTACACCCACCTTTCTCACACACACACGCACACTCACACACACACACACACACTCTGTCTCTCCCCCTTTCCCACTGCAGTATAACAAGCCCAGTGATCTGGTGGTACCAGAGATGGTCAACGGTCTGCAGGACAACTTGGACGTCGTGGTGTCTCTTGCCGAGAGGCATTATTATAACTGTGATTTCAAGATGTGCCACAAACTCACGTCGATGTAGGTGTCTTCAGGTTTCATGTTTGTGTGTTGAATTGTGCCCAATCACTGTAAATAATAGTGACATAAACATTCAGATCACTTCTTCATCTTTTAAAATCATTTCTAAGCCAGCTGTTGCAGATGTTGCTTTCTTTTCTGTGTGTGTGAATTTTGATGGATTTTAGTTTATAATAATGAACGGTTAATACAGATTTGACTGTAAAAATGTCAGAGCGTTGAATGCAGCTTTGTTTGTTTCTCTCAGGGTGATGGTTAAAGATCCCTTCCACGCCAACTGTTTACCGGTCCACATAGGAACTTTGGTGGAGCTCGGCAAAGCAAATGGTAAAATACATAGAAACCATGAATCATGCTTAAAGATTGTTTCATTTCACTGCTCGTCCTACACATCAGTATTTTTTGCTTTTTTTTCCCTCTGCAGAGTTGTTTTACCTCTCGCACAAACTTGTAGACTTGTATCCCAACAACCCAGTAAGTGTTTGAACTATCTGTTTCCCTTTTACATCATTTCCAGTATTCGATAACTAAATAAAAACCTTGTCATCAGGTATCCTGGTTCGCTGTTGGATGCTACTATCTCATGGTTGGCCACAAAAACGAACATGCTCGGCGATACTTGAGGTACGTGTCTACACACACAGGATGTGCTTCCTTTTCACATCCTATACATCCTGTTTGAGACCACATTACAGCTTGTTTTTCTTATGTTCAGTTTCATATTGCTTACTGTGTGTCTCCTGTAGTAAAGCCACCACGCTGGAGAGGACATATGGTCCTGCATGGATTGCATATGGCCATTCGTTTGCGGTGGAGAGCGAGCATGACCAAGCCATGGCTGCCTACTTCACTGCTGCTCAGCTGATGAAAGGGTAGGCGGAGGCTCCTAAACTCAGATTGAATTCAAATACAAGCCAGAGATACATTTGGTCTCTCTCATCCAGGTGTCACTTACCGATGCTCTACATCGGCCTGGAGTACGGCCTGACCAACAACTCCAAGCTGGCCGAGCGTTTCTTCAGCCAGGCTCTTAGTATCGCTCCAGAGGACCCGTTTGTCATACACGAGGTGGCGGTGGTCGCCTTTCAAAACGGAGAGTGAGTCATACAGCCACAAACACACACACAACAACACCAACTCCTCTAGTTTAACACTAGCCTAAGTGTTATTGACACACAGCAGTGGTAGATGTGTAGCAGATGATGTTGACTGGGCTATTCAAACCACCAGGTGATACAAAACTTTAAGAAATAGAGGTTTGATGTCCAACACAGCAAACGTGATAAACATGAGTGACATGGCTGTGTTAGAGTTATATTAAAAAGTCAAAATGATCAGGTCGTTTATTAACTTTACAGCAATGTATCACCATGAAGACTCTGTCTGCACCGAGCTGCTGCTTCTTCAGATCAGCTCGTACTGACAAACACCGGTTCTGTCGGCTCGTACAAAATCAGAGCGTTTAAACGTGACGATCGGACAGGACCAGCAAAACAGGAAACTGACCCAAATCCTGCTCCCTGTGTATACACACAGCTTTAAGTAACTCATAATGAACAGCAGCCACACACACAGGGTACTCAGATTATACGTACATTGATATTGTTTTATTGAAAGTGAAGATGTAAGAACGTTTATCATGTTCACTCTTTCAGCTGGAAGACAGCAGAGAGGTTGTTTCTCGATGCAATGGAGAAGATCAAAGCCATCGGCAACGAGGTACGCAATGATTTATTTAACTGCATAAATATTACGTGTGAATGATGAACCACATGTCTATAATCTATGTTTTTTTTGTCACAGGTCACTGTGGACAAATGGGAGCCTCTGTTAAACAATTTGGGCCACGTGTGTCGGAAACTGAAGTAAGTATGGAGCCAAACTTCCTGTGCGTCCAGTTTTTCTAATTGGCATCTTCTAAATTTAGCCTGAGTGATAATTAAAGAAGACTGGCTGGAGCGCATACTCCTCTAATTTGTTCCTTTTTCTTTTTTCTTTTTGCTGTTTTCAGAGGCGTGCTTAACAACTTGTTGTGTCGCAGTGGTTCAGCATAGGTAGAGCGTTAATTGAGAATTCATGAAAAAACCCTTTAATGAATTATGCATAGCCACCACTCAACAGATATAAGAGGCTTGCAGAATGTGTGCCACACGAGTGGAGGCTGAGTGGAGCTGTATTCAAAGGTTGTTGCTTTTCTTTCTTTTTTGTTTCATCCACGCAAAGTGAACGCCTCGTAGGTCGTTGGTGCGTCATCGATACGTCGTCAGTGTTTTTCTGAGCCTACAGTAACCACTCAAACATGGTTTGGTGACATCCATCTATTATATTGTTGTTTGGAGTCTCTGAGTCTTCTTTTGTCTGTGTTTCTCGATCTCTGCCAAAAGAGAACAATGATTTCTGCACCGCATGCCATTACAAATGTATATTTCGCAATAATCATGTGCGGAGGAGTTGTGGGCTCTTTCGAGCGTTGTCCTTTTTATTTCTTTCATCCTTTACGTGAAATTGGCAGATACTCTGCTCACAAACTCGCCGTCAGCAGGCAGCTGTCCACGAGGAAACCTGTCGGTCAGAGTAGATCAGCACACCTGCCCGACCTCTGTCAATATAATGACAGCAACAATTTGCTGCTGTAGACGCGTCGATGATGCCACCTAAAGGCAGTTAGTGTCGCAGTACCAGAGTGGAGCGATGGACTGAGCAGAAAATAAGCTAAACTTGCTGAATTTAAAATGGTAGACTTCGTCAACGTGCACATGGTTTTGCGTTCCTTGTCTGCAGATTGAAGGTATTGGCTGAGCCTGGACAGTCATGGAAATGTACAGTATGATACGCTGTATTTTATCACAGTTCTGCAGACGTCTAATGACGACATTTCGCTGACTCCATCGAGATCTGATGTCTTTGTGTATCACAATGCTTGTTTCTTTAGGAAGTATGACCAGGCCCTGGAGTACCACCGTCAGGCGCTGGTGTTAATCCCCCAGCATGCCTCCACCTACGCTGCCATAGGATACGTACACAGCCTCATGGGCGACTTTGAGAGCGCCATCGACTACTTTCATACGGTATCGTGCCTTTTCTTTCAGTCTGAAAAAGAAACAAACGGATGCCGTCTTTCAGTGTAGCATCAAAATGATTTTAACTGCCTGGTCAACCATTTGGTCGAGGTCTATATTTGAAAAAACTCAGTTGGTGGGGTAGTCAAAGGGAGTCTCAACTGTGATTGGTTGATTCGACAGTGAATGTGTTTTTTTAAGAGATGCTTGACGTCGGTTTGCTTTCTTTCCGTGCAGGCCCTCGGACTGAAAAGGGACGACACTTTCTCGGTGACGATGCTCGGCCACTGTATCGAGATGTACATCGGTGACACGGATGCCTATATCGGTAGGATACAGATATACTGACAGCTGAATTCTCTGCGGCAGCTAGACAAATACCACAACAGTCAAACGAGATGTTTGATGTGGCGGCCAAACATTTTCCTCTTCTGTTCTCACATAGCAGTGAATATTCAAAGATGTGCTGTCGTTTGTTTCCACCAAGGCACGGACATCAACGACAAGGTGCGAGGCAGCTTGAACACTCCAGCGCTGATGAAGATGCTGAACACGTCGGAGCCCGGTGACCTTCTAGCCACTCCAAGATTGGAAGACACCAGCATCATGTCCTTGGAAACGCCCATGTCAAACCAGGACAAGATGATGCTCGAGACCCCTCTGCGACTATCATTAACCCTGGAGTGCGACATGTACGAGAGCGATGTGATGTTAGACACGTTGTCAGACACCAGCACGTGATGTCGTCCTGCAGAAGGAGGTGGAACTGTCATAGCAACAGGTTGTCATAGGTACACACATCTAAGCCCAAGGACGACTGCCAAACCAAAACTTTGGCACCTTGTCCTCCGCCAAAGGTTTCTTGTGGATTCTCCCTCTCGTGCATTAGATATGGTTGTTTGTGTAAGTGACAAAACATAGAACACGCCATAGTGAACATTATGAACATGAGTAAGAGTGAATTTCTATACAGCACCCGCTGTACATCATAGTAATCTTTGCAAGAATGCACTTTAAAAAGGGGAATTGACATGTGCCTTGGGTAAGGGGTTGAGTACTTGGTTTAGCATTGAATCTGAAGACACCGGGAACATGTGGTCCTCTTGACACTTGACTGAACAGAGCGAACGCAGCCACGCACCTCACGTCCGATCTAAAAAAAAAAAAGACTGTCGTCACTTATTGCTGCCTATGGCAGGACACTCTGTGTTGCTTAACCTGTGGATTTACACCTTGAATAAAGAGCCAGCTAAACACAAGCAGTTTGGGTGAATTCAATAAAAATAATTTTTTTTTTTTTTTTTTTAGCAGATCTGTGTTTTGTGTCGATCAAAAATAAAGTGTTTGATTTGGAAGAACACACGTCGTCATGGCGATAGGGCTGGGAATGTTTTTTAATATTAAATTTCTACCTGCTCGCCTATTTTCTACTCACTGTTGTGACGTGATCCTCATAACTCTGATGAGTCCTTTTTTTTAATTTAAGACCTGCAGCATGAAACCATGCATACTAAAAATCTAACATGTTTGTGACTTTTAATAAAAGACATTTTGTGATAATTAACCTGAAAGTTATTGGTAGTTATATGTAAAAAAAAGGAATATTACACCAAATATATTGTGGAAAATATATATTAATTATGATTTAAAGTGGTAACACGTTTATAAGTCTTAACTGTAACCCTTGCAGAGGTGTGAAACAGTCTGGAGCTCAGGCCATCACATCTCAGATGTCATGATCCGGCTCAGGGGAGGAGTGAGGAGGTCTCCGACCCTCTTCTCCTCCACCCCTCCGGTGTTTCCTTGTTTGTTCCTCCTGGATCTTATTTCCAATGGAGAGCGGCTGCACTGACTTCCAGGAGACATGGGCTGTACTCCGTCTAAGTCGGCCGTGATTTACAGCCAGGACAAGGTGTGCCGGGACCTGGACACCTGCTCCACGTATGTCCCCAGCCTGAAGAGCTCCGTGTCCACGCCAGAGAAGCCTCGGCTGTGCGTGGAGAGCAGCAGCGGGAGGCAAACTTTCCTCAGTGGTGAGTTCACGGACACTTCATCATCTTGTGCGCAGAAAATAATTGATGATTGATTGTATAAATAGAAATGAATACTTTTTTTTTCTCCTTCTCAGTTCCCTGCCGAGACGTCCACGGGCGGTCTGTGAGCCAGTCCTCCTGCCCCGAGTCCTGGAGCTCAGTGGGCAGCATCGCTCCAGGCAGCCAGACCCCGGACCTGCACGGTGACAGTGAGAGCTGCGGCACTGCTTAACTCAGACACAGGGGGACATCACGGGGACATCACTGGGACATCATGGGGACATCACTGGGACATCACGGGGACATCACTGGGACGTGGATGCACAACAGGCTGGACTGGATTTATTTTCACTGGTGCAAAAAAAAAAAGTTTTATAGCCTCCTGGTTTGATGTTGCGGAGATGTTCATGAATCGACAGCAGTCCTGATGGTTGTGATTTTGATATTTAAAAACCAGATGCAGACCATAAGTGCTGGTCTATGTTGCACATAGGTTCCTCAGTACAATTTCGGAGTATAAAGATTTCACTTTATATAATTTTATAATACTCCACTACAGCTCAGAGGGAAATATTGTACCTTTCTGCATTTATCGATTTCAGATTTCTAATACAAAATATATTTCTAATATAATCTATTATTCTAAGTTAAGATGTATTGCATTGATCTCACAGTCTACCCAGCGGTGTATAAAGTAATTAAAATCTTCAGCTGCATCATTAAAGTGATGTAAACATTCATATAATCATATTGTGATTGAGACGCTCCTGCGCAGTGAGTACTTTTACCTTTAGTACTTTAAGTTTATTATGATGTACTCTGACTGAAGTAAAACTTGATTCCATTCTTTTCAAATGTGTCTTAGACAACCTGTCGGAAATAATTAGAATAACTGGACTGTAAATTGAGATTTACATAATGTCATCTTACATACACAACATGGAGTAAGATGACTTCTCCATGGTCTCTCCGTGGCCTTCAGAGGGCTCAGTGATACTCCTCTATGTGGATCATGTGACTTGTGGACATTGTTGTTGCACATTTTGTACATTGTGTTTTCACCAGGATAAGTGAGAAAATGTATTTTATGTATGAATTGGAAAAGAGTCGCACAATAAAACAATAAATATGATTTCATTATATTTCATGATGGAGTGTGGGTCAGCTTCCTGTTATGATGCACGGGGTAATGACAAATGAACGTGATCTTTGATTATTAATAGCTAATGGATTATTTTTAAGTTGACTCTGACACACAGACAGGTTTATAGTGAACATTAAAGTGTGTGAACTATCTGATTTCTTTTGTATATAACAAATCTCTCAAGGTAAGTTTGAAATACAAAAAAATAAATAAAATTAATATGCAGCAAAATAAAAAATGTAAATACTCATAGAGTTTAAATCTAAAACAACAAATGGAGACAAATGGATCATGCACAGTGTCTGTCCACAGACATGGACAAATGGAGCATGCACAGTGTCTGTCCACAGACATGGACAAATGGAGCATGCACGGTGTCTGTGCACAGACATGGACAAACGGAGCATGCACGGTGTCTGTCCACAGACAGAGACAAATGGAGCATGCACGGTGTCCATGCACAGACAGAGACAAACGGAGCATGCACGGTGTCTGTGCACAGACATGGACAAACGGATCATGCACGGTGTCTGTCCACAGACATGGACAAATGGAGCATGCACGGTGTCTGTGCACAGACATGGACAAATGGAGCATGCACGGTGTCTGTCCACAGACATGGACAAATGGAGCATGCACGGTGTCTGTCCACAGACAGAGACAAACGGATCATGCACGGTGTCTGTCCACAGACATGGACAAATGGAGCATGCACGGTGTCTGTGCACAGACATGGACAAATGGATCATGCACGGTGTCTGTCCACAGACATGGACTCAGCTCATAACAAAGCTGTCTTTTTAAAGCCTCTCTCCAGCTCGCGATATCAGCCCGCTGTACTCTCGCGAGCGCCCTGGTGACTTAACACGGGATAGAGAGAGAGAGAGAGAAAGAGGGAGATGGAGAGAAATGAGGTCTGAAAAGGACCAGATGACCGTGGGCAAGGAGAAGAGCGTCGTGGAGATCCAGTTCAGAGACATCCCGAGGGAGCAGGACAACACTCCGGGCAACGCCAAGCAGAAAGAGGAGAAGAAAGAGGTTTTCACCAAGGTAGGTGGACGAGCGTGCGGGGCAGCTGCGACGCATTGTTTACGCCGTGCGGGGAAGCAGACATGGAGGAGGTATGGAGGGAGGGAAGGAGGGAGGGAGGGATCGTTTCAGCACCGCGGACAGCGACAAGGAGCTGCAAGAACCAGATTCAACCTGGAGCCTGAGAAAGCTCATGACAGACTAGATCTGACATGTTTGCACATAATGTTCATTGACATGCAGTAAACACTGACTACAGGACATCCTCACACCATGTTGTGGTTTTATTAAACACAACATCTCAACATCTCATGCCCTTAAAGGTCCAAAAGGGTGAGAAATAAAATATGAGAACCATAACTATGTTTTTATTTGTGTATATATTTTAACCTGAAATAAGAATAATTCTGTATTTATTGCCTTAGAATGAGTGTTTTATGTTTACAGAGGGAGCGGGTCCTCTTCCATGGAGACTGCCATGTTTCTACAAACCCAAACAGACTTTATCGTTGCAGGGTGAGGTGAGCGGTTCAGTTGGTTGCAATCCACAACTTCACCGCTGGATGCCACTAAATCTCACAAACTGTACCTTTAAATCCCGGTTTAAGGCTTCCAAAATGATTGCCCAGAAGTTAAAGAGGTGTCACATGCATCTGATTTTACTTTTTTAGTATTTATTACATTATATTATTGAGTTATTCTTTAAAATATTGTATTCTGTTCAGGTCTTAAAGGTCCAGTGTGTGAAATTTAGTGGCATCTAGTGGTGAAGGAGGTGCCGAATCCAACTGACTGAATACCCCTCACCTCACCCTCTCATTTCAAGCACGAAGGAGAAGCTACAATGGCAGTGAAACTTGTGACCAATGGGCCTATGTAGAGCCAGTGTTTGCTTTGTCCCTTCTGGGCTGCTGTAGAGAAATGGTGGTTCAATAATACACCTTTTAAACTTGCGGCTAACAGCTCTGCCTTTGGAGCATGTAGCAGGAAAAACACTCTTTGAATGTTCTTATTTAGAGCCAGCGTTTGCTTTGGGTTTGTCCATTCGTGGCTACTGTAGAAACATGTAGTTCAATACGGCGGACAACATGGAAGAGGACCCGCTCCCCACCCTAAGGTAACGGAAAACACAACAATACTTGTGATTTATTAATTAAATAATTATATTCAGTGAGTTACACACTGGAGCTTTAAGATCAAATAAACATGTCCCTGTGTATTTTCCCTTAAATACCTTTAAAATTAATAAAAGTAAAGCCACGTTCTCTCACTCAGCCAGTATCACCTGTATACTATGTCAAACTCTACAGTCAAATACAAGAAATTATAAGAGGTGAGCTAGAAACAAGCAAAGAAAAGACAAAATGAGCTAAATATATGAGGTTAAAGAGCCACACCAAAAATACTGCATCCTGCACTTCCCACAGTGCAGTTCTGTGCCTGATAAACAACCTCTTTCACCCTGCACGGCAGCAGTTTGTAACCGTGTCTGCTCTTTCTGATCAAAACGTGATAATCTGACCCAAAATAACTGTGATAACATCGTGTTATTTCCTCCCAAAGCCACCGCAGACGTTATAAAGAGCCATTACATCAACCTCTAATATGTGTTTCTGTGAGACCTGACGTGAACCTTTATACACAAATTTAAAACAAGTTTCTTCCTGGTAGCCTGATGAAATAAGGTGTAAATGGCTGATTACAGGTGGTGCTTCGAAGGCTTCCGCCTAACCTGTCAAAGGAGCAGCTGGAGGAACAGCTCAGCCCGCTTCCATCCTATGACTATTTCGAGTTCTTTCCAGCCGATCAAAGGTAAACACAACAGCAAAGAACTTACGCCATACTTGTGTTCATGATTCTTATCGTCGGATGTTTATTTCTCTTTTTTTGTCTTTCCACAGTCTTTATCCACACCTGTTCTCCAGAGCGTACATCAACTTTAAAAGCCCTGAAGATATCCTGCTGTTCAGGGACCGATTCGATGGTTATGTCTTCATTGACAACAAGGGTATTTCTTGATTCTGTTTAAACTCAGTTTGGCTGATGAACGTGGGCACACACTGCAATCTATATCGCTATATTAAATGCAAACACAAGCATGTTTGTTCTACTGCTACAGGCTGAAAATGAACAGACGGAGAGGTGGCTTTAGAGCCCTTGTTGCCATTGTTACTGACTGATAGCTGGTTTGTTAAGTGATGAGCTGCTTTTTGTTTCAATATTTACTCAGGCCAGGAGTATCCTGCAGTAGTAGAGTTCGCCCCCTTCCAGAAAATCTCCAAGAAGAAGCTAAAAAAGAAAGATGCCAAGGCCGGGAGCATTGAAGAAGGTACTGAAATACAAATTTAGTAGACGTGATATTTAGTTTTCTGCCTTCGTGGATTTAAAATGTGCAGAGAATCAATTTCTGATGATCAAACTGCTGCTTTAAATAATACTCATCTTGGGCCTGAAACTCCCTCAGACCCAGAATATAAGCGGTTCTTGGAGAATTACTCCTGTGACGAGGAGAAGTCTATGGCCAACCCTGAGACTCTGCTGGGAGAGATAGAGGCCAAGACCAGAGAGCTCATCGGTACAGTACTGTGTGCACTGATGATTCATTTATTTTATAAGTAGCAGCATCTGTTCACATCTCTACCTTTTTTTTTTGGTTCCAGCCAAACGGACAACACCGCTGTTGGAGTACATCAAAAATAAGAAAATTGAGAAACAGGTATGAAAGTAGGAAATGCCTAAATGGAAAGAAAATACCCTCACGTTGCTTTAAATGTTGACCAATCTTTCCTGCGTCCTTCATTGCAGAGAATAAGGGAAGAGAAGAGAGAGGAGAGGAGACGCAGAGAGCTTGAAAAGAAACGGCAAAGGGAGGAAGAGAAGAGGAAGCGACGGGAGGAGGAGAGGCGCAAACGGAAAGAAGCCGAGAAGCAGAAGAAGCTGTCTGACAAAGACATCAAAATTAAGGTAACCCTTCATCACAGTTTGACAGCATCTTGTTTTAGTCTTGTTCTTTGGATGGCGTGGCATGTGATCATGGATCCTGTCGCGTCTTATCTGCGGCGCTGTAGCTCCTGAAGAAGAGCGACAGGGACGACGATGTGGATTCAGACCGAATGAAGGACAAAAGTGACGTCGGGGAGACAGACAGAGGCAAATGGGAGAAAGCTGGAGGACAAATGAAGTCAAAGGACTCCAAGGAAAAGTAAGGACTGTGACATCCTGTCTTGAACTGTACAGACGGCTCACTGTGTGAGACTAACTACTAAAAACTCGCTGCCACTTTACATTCAGACATACTCAGCAAGCAGGTCACTAGTATGACGTGGCCTGCTTTGTCTTTTTAACAATATAATCTGAAAGGAGTCTCTCATTTCACGTTGGATTCCTCACCTTCTGGAGCATCTGTAATAAAAACAGAAATATTAACATTTATAACTGCAGCTTGACAGTGAGAAAGCCTATAATGCTTTACCCAATTAAGCCTGTAATTATAGATTAAAGATATTTTATGTTGCTTTATTCTACAACAGACATGTGAAACTCTACACCCGATTCATCAGATCAGATCATTTCATACGTCTGTTATTAACGGCCCGGTAACGGTAAATCGCACTCCTGCCGCTCGTACTACAAATCCCACAATGCCCTGCAACAGCAGGCACACAGGTCAAAGACACTGTCATGGGTCACCACCCCTCCCTCCCCGAGCTGCTTCGGTTGTTTATTGACACACTGATCAGCGGGTCAACGCACAGCGACGTTAAAGCCCCTCCAGAAAATGTCCAAACCTAAAAGTTGACTTTGAAAACAGGGACGGGAGGACACAGCTGATGTGTCCATCAGTGGGAGGGGTCTGTCCTGATTCATTAAAGAGGACAGATGCCAGACAAAACATGTGAGCTTCCAAGCTGCTAATATAAATAATCTAAATATAGATTGTATTTATTCTAACGGATAATTAATGATCTGTAAAGCAGTAACGTATTATTTCTCAACCACTAAATAATCTAAGGTATAATTCTTGATCGTCAACATTTACATTCCTCACATAACATGAGCTGGAATCTGCTCTCATCAGGGAAGACAACAGTTCTTTACCTGTGTAGGTAATAGCTTGTGGATGTGAATATTCATCTTTTTTATAAAAAAGGATATACACCCTACTGTGAAGGGGTATCAACATTATACGCAGCTATAACTCTGTATTAACAATGATGTGTTTGGTGTCAACACCACGTCCACCACTAGAGGTCAGCCTGAGAGTGACAAAGAGCAGAGAGAGCAGCACGGCCGCAGGCAGAGAGATAAGGACCACCGCGGGAAAGACGAGGAGAGGAAGCGACAGCGACACCACTACGAGTTCGACAAGTTTATGAGGCGCAAAGATGAGACCAAATGGGGGAAGGGCTACTGCCAGGACCGAGCCAAGAAAGAGGGTCACCATCATGGCTACTCTTACTGTCCTGACGGTGGTGATGGGAAAATGGGGAAGGAGGACAGGGAGGAGCTGGGTAACAGGAAGGAACGCCTCCGAAACAAGGTGAGCGAGAAGGTGAGCATGAGATGGGCCGTGGGTGGGGAGAGGTGACAACTGAGGGCGTTGTCTCTCGTTATCTAAAGCTTGTAGGTGTGTCCCAGATATCGGACGATATCCTGTTTTTCACAGATGATTATCAGCTTATTGTTTGATGTTTAAAAAAAACTGCTTCTCTTTATAGATATTGTGCGAGCAATGAAACCCAAATCAAACCACATTATGTTGTTTGATGTCATATGGATAAATTCATGCGTCTGTGATTGGCCTCTGAGAAACCTGCTGTGATGTTGAGGACTAAAGTAACACCGTGATCCAACAGCTGTTCCATCAGTTTATTAGTGGTAATCATTCAGATCATGACGGATGATTTTTCCATAAAGACATCGGGGCAAGAAGCAGTGTACACCCTGGACAAGTCGCCAGTTCATCACAGGGCACATAGAGACACTCACATTCACACCTACAGACAATTTAGAGTCACCAATTTAAGCCACGCAGACACGGGGAGAACATGCAAACATGAGGCAACAGTGCTAAGAAAATATTATAGATCAGAACATCAAACAAAGGATTTATTTCAGAAATCGAACCAGGTCATCAGTATTATTTCATCAATTACAGATGTTCAGCCCTGTGTCATAGTTTGGAGTTAGACCTAAAGGGATGGGAGTGTCCCTGGTGGAAGTCTAATCAGGGTGATCTGGGTGTGGTGGAGACATTTCTGCACCAGCTAGCCCAGTAGTGTATATTTGGAAACACTTAAGGCCCGTTAGACTAGTTGATGATGCATATATAAATACGTCTACTCAAACCGTGTGTGTGCTGCCTGTCCTCTCCCATGTCCCTGCTCTCTTGTCTCCCTGCAGGACCGTCCAGCCATGCAGCTCTATCAGCCAGGCGCACGCAACAGGAAGCGCATGAGCTCCACGGGCAAAGGCTACGACTGCATCCCCGCGGGCCACTCGCCCGAACCCGGGACGGAGCACTGCTATGAGGTGGTCGCTATGGCGACGGGGCTGGAGAAAGGGTTCGAGAAGAGCAAAGATGAACAGTGAGCGGTCGGGGTGTTTAGGAAAAATACAAATATTATTGTGACGAGTGACGGGTTTGACTCCTCGCTGAGCTTTTAAAAAATAATATACTCCGCTGAGGGAGCAAGGCACTTCAGAAGCAGTCTTTAGGTGTCATGAAATTCAAAGTTTTAAATGTCGGTCAAGGCTTTTTGTTTCGCTGTAGCATGAACATTTTGAGTATACACTAAATATTTTAACCGTCTCGCTGTTCAGAGTACACCGTTTGGTTGAACCCCTCGAGTAAACCACATGAGACGCAGGCGAAGCCGGTTTATGATAGCACAACTGCAGTGATTCAGTGTATTGTTGGCACTACTTTGGTGTAAATGCACAGATTGATATTTCAGCTGAATTTTGAAGTCGCCTCCTGCAAAGCTAGTTTCCAGTTTCATCGAAGCTTTTCCACACGAGCCAGCCGGTGTCGCTCCCTTAAAGCGGCAGCTCGCAGTTGGAATCCATCGGCGGCTTTCTGGTGAAACCACAACCACGTCCTCTGCAGCAGACCTTGTTACTACGCCTTTGTAGACTCTGTTGGACCTGGATGTTTTTAGAAATCCTATAGATTTTATGAAAACGAAATATAATGTAAGTCTGACTTATTAATAATGGATATAGAACATTTAACAGAGGTAATCCTGTGTGTATTTTTGTGGAGAGCGAATCAGAAGATGCATTATTGATAAAGGGGGCGATGTCAATGTGTTTTACTGTATTTTCCCCTCATTCATCATCGTTCATCTTATTCTAAGGTGTCATACAACAGAGACAATAATGTTTTTGTCAGCAGAGCTTTGTACATCATCACCCGTGAGCCAAGAAGAACACATTCTCTACATTTATATAAGGCATTTCCTAGAAGTTGCAAAGTTTGACAAATGACATAACATTTTCTATGCCGCGCGCATGGTTTTCTATTGATTCTGTCAACTAAATGTAATGGGGGGAAAAGCTACAGATATTGATAAATTAATAAAGCCTGTTTAACAAGTCTTCTATTATTTTTCACACGATCTAACATCCGTCTGTCATACCTCTTGTATCATTTCCTGCCCTTAGGCTTTGAGAGAATAAAGTTCCTTTACCGTTATGACAGACTGGTGTTTCAGTCATTGTAGTAGCGCTCTGACAGTTTGGGTGAGGCAGCAGTTTATCTGCAGCATTGCTCATTGTAGGCATTCACAAATGAGTCAATACAGTTAGCCGTTTATGAATACTCTGCAGTATCAGAGAATTGGTGGGTGTAAGCATCGTTTCATTTGCGACTCTAAAGGAGGATGATCCAATCTAATTTTAACCAACATCTAATCCCCTGCAGATGTTAGTTCAAATTGCAGTTACACAGGAAGAAAAGTGAAAGTTACTGATGGTTTTTTTACGTGTTGATTATAACACTGTCTGACACATTCACACAGATAAAGCAGAACTGTTGTAGTCAACAGGAAGCCAGCAGCACGAGAACACATCCCCTGAGTCTTGTGAGCCGTGGATTAAAAAAGTGCTCTCACTTCACTTAATTCGTACTTATTTACTTACTTCATTCATAATTCAGCACGTGTGTGTTTGTGATTATGTTTGTGTATGTATGTATGCAACGCTGCGTGTCTGTAAATAACGCGTGGGCTTTGTGGCCTGAGCATGCTCCGCATGGAAAGTCTCTTGACATAACTCGATTTGATAAACTGATTTTAAAAGGAATAGTCGTGGTAGAGAGTAGTGTGTGTACTAAAACCTCAAACCGTTCCTATTAAGTAATAGATCCTTTGTCAGCCCACATAAATGGATTTCTTTGTTCTGGATTTACATACACGTCACAAGTGTTGCTGTGCGCTCTTCCTGTTTAAATCACAGCAGCAGTGTGAGTGATAAAGTGAAAGTATCACCCTTTGTCAAGACTTTCAAGAAACTCAGAGCAGACACGCACCCTTCACTCTGCCTCCCTATGATCCATTTGCAGTCCTATTATTTTAGACACTGTAGATATAATAATTCAGACCACATGGCGAGGAATAAAAACAATCACACAGATAATCATGATGAGTAAATGTGTGTCCCCCATGATGCGGGTGTCTCAAGAGTCACTTCTAAGGCTGGATCTAAAAGGTGGGTGTCACTGCAGCTGGTAGGATGAAAGAGGTCACATGGTGCATTTCCTCTCTCTCTCGCCTTCCTGGCACTGTAACGCGTTTAAACAATGTTATAATATCTATACCTCCATCTGCAACTGACACTCACATGCCTGTCTGCCTCTCGTGTCAGCTCCCGTCTGCCTGTTCTAGGTCGTCTATAGGTGAGTGCTTATTTGACTTCTGTTGAGTTTTAACAGACGTGCTAACCTTGAGATGAATACATTTGCATTTTTAAAAAAAAAATATTTTTTTAAATTGATTTGAAATATAGCTAAAGTCCGGCATGTGGCAGTTGCTTAATACTTCATTTTCACTTTTTTTTTTTTGTATTTTTGTGCACATTTAAAATTTTAACGCTTGGTCCAATTGCAGTGATTTAACAAAAACTCTATATTATATTATTATTATATTATTTTATATGGGTTTATTATATGTGTGTTTTTATTCTACACACACACACACACATGCACATTGTTATCCCAACCTCTGCACTTTGTGAATTTTCATTTTTACAAAATATGGTGCAATATATGGTGTAGGGTTTCCTCATAGTGGGTCACCACGTCATTCTTCAGAGAAATGCTGTACTTTTCTTGCAAAGATTGCAAAACAACATTTGAATTTTGAAATCAATGAAATGTGAAATCCTCCAGCCTCCTCACCACCAGACAACATTAACTGCTAATATGTGCACCACGTGTGAAAAAAAGTGTCTGTAAGCCTACTGAAGTGTTACTACATCATTGCTCGAGCCTCATACTCTCAGTTTATGCTATGTATAATATAATCTCTGGCACTTGTGAGTCTACTCCCCAAACAGTTTTTTCACGTATCGTTTCTACACGAGCTCCCAAGAGCGACAGTTGGCACACTTCACCACAAATCAAGCATGTCCTTTTCCTGTGTGAAGCTCCACCCAGACACATGTGTTACTTACACTCAAACAACAACAGAGTCTAGAGGCGAATGCTGTTTCACACCTTTATCAGTTCGCGCACCTGGAGGAAGTGTTGTCGTGCCAACGATAGGGGTGTACTTTCTTTTTTGTGAAAATATGACAAAATAATTACACAGACATTTACAAGCCTCCTTGTCCAACCCTTTGCACGCAGGTAAAAAGAGGCTCACCACATCCAATCATGACGGGGAATTCCAGCAGCTCCAGGCTAGACAACGCCACCCTGTCCCTGTTTCAGAACACAAACACCAGCATCGCCATCTCTCTCGTCTACCTGATTGTCGTTGCCATTAACCTGGTAGGAAATGGCTTTTCCATTTGGATCCTCCTCTTCCGTACGTCCCCCAAGACTCCCTCCATCGTCTTCATGATTCATCTCACCCTCACCGACTTGGCCCTTGGTGCCGCCCTGCCCTTTCAGATCGCCTACCAACTTCAAGGATATCAATGGAATCTGGGACCCAATATGTGCAGGTATACTTTAGGACTGTAGGAAGTACTGATGCAGGATATCTTCATAAGTGATCCGCAGAAATCTGAGAGAAAGTTTTCAACCAAGGCCAAACTCACTTTCACAAGTACCAGTTGGGAAAAATGCTTTTTGCTTTGTTGCTGAGGGTTAGATGGGCAGTCTTGTCGTCTTGTGGGCAGTCTAAAGAACACATTTTGAGGTTTTTGGTCTCGACTCTCGAAACATTTTTAAACGATCTTGTCTCAGTCTCAGACAAAGAGGACTGAGGATTTTGTCTCTAGACTACACCGATATCACTAGATTGCCAGTGCATTTGCTTATTTAACAATATTTATTAATATCATCACTGTGGTTGGAGGTCAAATTTCCTGTTTTGAATGAGACCAATGAAACTTATCTCATTTCTGTTCATTCAAATTCAACTATGCCAGCCACAGCTAGAGCACATCTTTCTTGTTGCGCAACTTTATGGCCGTTAGTACACCAGAACGTGTGGTTTGACCATAGATCTGAGTAATAAAATATATTTGGTAAGTACAGCTTGCCCTAGTCTAGCACTTTGCCAGAGACAAGTGTGTCATATGAACGGGTACGTCTCTGATTAAATGAGCGTCGGTAGTTTGGTATTTGTTTCTAATGCATCAGTTCAGTTTTACCGCCTGTATTGTTGATGTTGCTGCTTTGATATACACTCTCAGTTTCTCTCAGTACCGCCAACTCTTGCTGACTTCAAACGTCCATGCACGTCATCCAAAGAGATTTGAAAACAGTAGCTACCTGAATGGGCTCTATACTGTCTGGGCATGACTTGATTCTGGTTTAGGTGGTCTTGAAGGCATTCCATAAAGGTTGTGGCTTTATATTGAACACACAATTGTAAGAGAACTTCCTAAAAATGCTGAACTTTTCCTTTAATGATCATTTTTGCTTTACCCGGTAATTACACATTCTTCTTCCATGTCTCCACCAATAGTTTCCTGACGCTCATCTTCTACACCAACATGTACTGCTCCATCCTGACCATGATGGCCATCGGAATCGACCGCTACCTGGGCATCGTCAGGCCCATGCTGTTCAGACAGATCAGGAAGAGGAAGTCCATGGCTGTCATCAGCTGCTTCCTCATGTGGGGTGTGGTCCTGAGTGTCCTCTACCCGCTGATGACCACGGACCTGACCTTTTATATTCCTGAACTTCAGATTACCACATGCTTCGACGTGCTGAAGAAAGACATGCTTCCGAACCAGGCAGCCTGGGCGGCCTTCCTCTTCAGCATGGTGTTCCTCCTCTTCCTCTTCCCTTTCTGTGTCACAGTATTTTGCTACATCACTGTCATACGCAAACTGGCCAGCGATTCCAAGACGGCCCAGAAAAAGAGAGCGATACGTCTGGCCATCATTGTTCTCGTGGTCTTCACCTTCTGCTTTGCGCCCAACAACATCCTCCTGATGACTCACACTGTTTTGAGACTCTTCTATGAGAAGTCTGCCTACCAGGCCTACAAACTGTCTCTCTGCTTGAGCTGCCTGAACAGCTGCCTCGACCCCTTCATTTACTACTTTGCTTCCAAAGATTTCAGACAAAAGCTGAGGCAGATAGTAAATCTGCACACCCTGAGCAGTGTGGACTCGACGAAGATGGAGTATAAAGAGAGCACTCTGTACTCGGCACATTGCACGTTAGAAGGTCAAAATAGGGAACACAGAAAGGTGTCTCTGATGCCAAGCACATCACAGCTGAAAGAGCCGGAATGAGAGAAACGGAGAGAGAGATGTGAGAAAGGAAGTGAGACAAAGACAGAGATTGTGTGTGAAAGGTTGGCAGTGTTTGTGCGTGTGTGTGTGTCAGTGGATTCTGTTGGGTCAAAGTTAAAAAAAAATCGTTATACTTCTTTTTTATGTGCATCACAGGACAAATCAACATGGACAGCAGCTGAGCCTCTAAGTCTGTCAATATTCTTGCATTACCTTGTGTTACTTCACAGAAACAATGTATTTTTATCGTTCATTGTTTAGCATCATGAGTTATTTTTGACCAAATATGTAGCATGTACAAGTGTAAATAAACTGTAAATAAAATGTATTATATAGCTCCTCACTGCCTGAATTGATTTTTGCCCATTCTAACACTGCATCATGTTATCACAGTGTATTTAGATATATATACAGGGCATATACAGTATATATCAGGCCACCAGGGGGCCCCTAACAAGTTCAGCCTCAATATACAGTATTTTGGGATAATTAAAAGTCTTTATTTGTAGTCAGGCAATGACCCCTAATTTGTTGTGTGAAGCACTGATATGCTTAAAAATGCTTTTTTTTATAGGTTATAAACAAACCTAAGCTGCTATGGTAGGGAATCTATCTATCTATCTATCTATCTATCTATCTATCTATCTATCTATCTATCTATCTATCTATCTATCTATCTATCTATCTACAGTGCTGCTCAAAAGTTTGTGAACCCTACTGACATTCCAAATAATGGACTCAAACAAAATAAATGGTTATATTGTCGTTCTTTATTTAAGAAAAAATTCAGATTTCATGGGTGGAAAAGTATGTCAACCCCTTCAGTTAAGAGGATATTGCAACACCTAACCTCAACCAAACGGTTTCTGTAGTGACTCATCGGTCTCTCACACTCACTTTGGAGGATATTTGCCATTACCAATGTTCTTGTGTCTCTCGCTGATATTTTAGAAGGTCATCCACTCAGGCAGAGTTGTAGCCTTTTTCCGTGCTCTCCATCTGTAGTTGATCTGCCTCACGTTGGAACGATGACTTTATAGCTTTCCCCAGACAAATGTGACGTCACTGCCCTCTTCCTGAGGTCCTCTCTGGGATCTTGCATCCTCTCTGCATGATTGAGCTGTATGGGTTCACCTAAAGTTACCTGGTTTTGTCTCTGTTTCAATCAGTGAGGCAGAACTTCGTCCCTAAACATCTCAGATGTTATTGGTCCATTTCAGTGGTTGATTTAGACACCAATTTGTCTGCTGGTTTGACCCACTGCAGCTCAGGGTTCAGGACTTTTTTTACCTACACAAGTTGACCAAAAACTCTTTTTAATTTAGTCTGGACTACACAATTGACTTTTTAAGGAAAATGCTCAAGAGGTTCACAAACATTTGAGCAGCACTGTTTGTACAGTATTAGAATGAGAATCTTTATTGTCATTGCACGGTAGTAATGAAACTGGGGCACAGCTCTCGCGTCAGTGCAAAAGATCAGATAAATAATAAATAACTAAACAAGACATGCACTTACCAAACAAAAAAGACCACTCTATACTAATTACAACGTAAGGGACTATAGACAGGACTGTAAACAGAGACATAAAGTTATAAATGACTGTGAACACTGCACATATATATTGCGTATAAAATTATTGCACTTCTGAGAAAGAAAGATTATTGCACATTGTGTTTTGTGTAGTCAAGCGTCTTTATTGCAACTGGCCCGTGGCTGATTGTGACACGATTGTGTCAACTGTTTCTCATTTAACGGGACTATGGCCCTGCTGCAGAAACTATATATATACTGTTCTGTGTATTTTGTAATGAGCATATGCTTTTTTATGCTTTCTTCAGGTTCATGGAATAAAATATGAATCTATAATCAAAGTAAAGTTGCAGCTTGAGGCCAGCATGCATCATAGATATAATAATATGAAGCATAACACACTGTAGTGTAACTTCATGCATAAAAGCAGCCTTTTAAATAAAGTTACAGGATTTTTTTTAGCTTCTGCAGTGAAGTTAGAAGAAAAGAAAAAGAGACTTCACCGCAAACAAATGAGGTCGTGTCCGGGTGAACGCACTCATGTTGAACGTGGTCTGAGTTTAGCGAGGCTCTTACCTGCAGAGATCAGGAGGTGTGTGCATATATGACTTATTTAATTCGGATTGCATAATACGTAATAAAACATATACTGTGCATGCATACTGACCAACAGTGCCACATACCCTCTGCCTCTGCCGCTTGTCTTCTGTTTTTTTTACCCCAAACTTTATTGAAAGAGCAAACAAACAAATAAATAATTCAGTCATACTAGTTCACATTGTACAATAGTGACATAGCAGCAGCATAGTTACATGGAAAATATCTAATCTGATGTTGGGAATGGACATTGTGACCTAACACTCAGTGCACAGTAACTTGATGACAGATTAGTAAGGTTTATTTATTTGTTATTCATTTATTTTTATTTATTTATTTTTGTTGTTTATATTTTCATGTCTGTATTTATTTTAGTGTTTGTTTGTCTTTGTCCTTTTCAGTATTTTTTAAGTCTGTGCTATTGTTTTCTGTGCTGCCAATTGTTTGGGATGTTCGAGATGTTGTAACTCAAAAACCAATAAAGACATGTTTAAAAAAAGAAATTAAAAAATAAATAAATAAAAATAAAACTTGTAGACTTGTAATCTTACATATAAATAAAGTTCTAGTTATAACTGTTGTGTTACTGGTTGAAAATATCCGCATGAATATTCATTATAGATAGACATTAAATTAGGAGACTTAAAATAATATTCAACTTCAATTAAAAACAGCTTAAATGATGGTGATTAATCTTATAATTTACATTTATGGATGTGAAATATTCCCTAATAAAATATAGGGGTCGACAATAATACATAGTTTATTTTCTTTGTATTTAAAATAAGTAATAATGTTTTTTTCCACTCGATGTTGATTTTATGTTTTATGTTTTATGTTTTGTTTTACAGCGTGCAGCGTGCGTGCACACGTCATGAAACGTCATCACGTCACGTCGCGGCGCTCCCCGCAGTCTCAGGCTGCAGACAGTGACCGCGTCAGTCTGCTGATCTCTGCAGGTAAGAGCCTCGCTAAACTCAGACCACGCTCAGCATGAGTGCGCTCACCGGGCCGCGACCTCGTTTGTTTGCGGTGAAGTCGCTAAACGAACGTTACAGTAACGTTTCGTCCAGTTTTCGTTACAGTTACTGCAGCTCTTTTTCTTTTTTTCTTCACTGCAAAATCTAAAAAATCCACAAAACAACTCATATCAGCTGATCGCTGACAACAAGTCAACACATTTAAGATGCAGCAGTGGTGAAATACGCATGTGGCGAGTTGCATAATTGGGTTAGAAGCATGTTTGTTATGTAACTTATGTAACTGCCGTCATATCGGTCATGTGCAAAATCTGTAACTTTATTTAAAAGGCTGTTTTTATGCATGAAGTTACACCACAGTGTGTTATGCATCATATTATTATATCTATGATGCATGCTGGCCTCAAGCTGCAACTTTACTTTGATTATAGATTCATATTTTATTCCATTGCCTTCAGAGGAGCCACATATTGGTTATGTGCAAAAGCTGTAACTTTATTTAAAAGGCTGTTTTTATGCATGAAGTTACACTACAGTGTGTTATGCATCATATTATTATATCTATGATGCACGCTGGCCTCAAGCTGCAACTTTACTTTGATTATAGATTCATATTTTATTCCATAAACCTGAAGAAAGCATAAAAAAAACATATGCCTATTACAAAATACACAGAAGAGTATATCCAGAACCAAAAATGTTTGACATTTCTCCTTAACGAATCACCTGTCTTATGTCTTAATGAATCAATCATTAATTCACGGTTTCAGGGCCACACTGTATGGATCTGTCCTCGGTCATCTGACTCCTTTTACTGCTCCTGAGTCCTTTTTTACACAATCTAGGCCACATCTGTAATGTTTAACTCTGTCCACAAACCGTAGGGGCAGTTTAGAGGACGAGAAGGCCGCCATGGTGCTGAACCCTGTCATTTCCAAGCTCGCCGGTAAGCTGGTCGTGCTGGCCAGTGCTTCTCCTCGGAGGCTGGAGATTCTCCGTAACGCGGTACGTCTCCCGTCTGACGACGGCTGTGAATTTTGTCTGAATGGGAACACATCAAGCTGTATGTATTGTAATAGTAGCTGTATCTGTCTGCTGTATTCTTCTATGATGTAACTGGTATATCCAGGGGTGCCGTATAGGGGGGAAAAGTTAGGACAACCATCATCATTGAGTATATATATTTCAAATATAATAATGAAATGAATTATCTTTTTGTTTTTACGTGTTTTGGGCAGTAAAAGTTAAATAAAAAATAGATTTTAGCACATTTTTACTGTGGCTTTTATTCTGGCATCAAATAGTGAACTGCACTGCAGACTGTATGCAGACTTACATGCATGTACAAATCACCAGCAGTAAATATTGTGCTAGTACTAGTATTGAACTACAAGACGCAAAACAGCTGCAAGCCTTTGATTAGAGTTCTGTAAAGCTTTTGATGGGGACAGCAGCTGCACAGAGGGGCCCAGTTTGATTTTTATTGTCATGGGGCCCTGAGTACATCAGACAAGCTTGTGCAGTCCTAACAGGAAGTTTGAGAAACTTTGGGGTTGAATGAAATGATTTGTCAATCCGATGATAATTGTGTCAATAGTAATGAACATGATGACGAGTATTTTATTCATAATCGGACTGATAAATAAGCAGGGCTGATGTATTAGCTAATATTAGTTAATTTTGTTACGGGAATTTTAAAGAAAAACCCTTAAATAAGGAGGATCGGATTCAAAACATCAAAGTTTAAGTTGAATTTATTGTTCTTGTACAAGAGGAGCGTTAACAGTTGGTTCTTATACATTTTCCTGAAGATGGGCTGTCTCAACCCCTGCAAATTGTTGGTCAATTTGCATATAATGCATTTAAACAGTTTTCTTCAACATATCCCCTAATGAGTAGCCAGTATGTCCCCAATCTAGATGTCACCTCTCTGACCTGTCCCTAGGCCTCATTCTGTTTAACCTGAACTTTACCTTACCCTGCCAGTCTCAGGAAAACAGCAATAAAGGGAAGTGCCCTCAGGATATGTAATATAAGAACAAACATCGTATAAGTTAAAACATCTAACTAGCTGTGTGACCCTGATTTTTATGACAAATTTTACATCTAAAAGCAACAATAAATTGCGGTTTAGGAGATGTGTCGGAGGCCGTTTAGAAACACTGTTGCTGTCCGACATGTCGTCCGTAAGAGAGAGCATTGACAAGTACAAAGTAAACGTGTATATTATACATCTGTGTAAAAAGACGATTCAAATATTAATATCTTTTCCCCCCCTCTTTACGTCTCAGGGCTTACGGTTCGAGGTGGTGCCGCCCCCTCTTTACGTCTCAGGGCTTACGGTTCGAGGTGGTGCCGTCCTGGTTCAAAGAAACTCTCGACAAGAGCCTTTTCAAAGCGCCTCACGAGTACGCCGTGGAGACAGCCAAACAGAAAGCCCTGGAGGTGGCCAGGAGGATGCCCTTTGTGAGCAAAGCTCCTTTCTGCATGACAGCAAACAGTTCATATTCATGACGCTGAATGATAAAATCGATAACACGTGTTCATTTTGCTTTAGAAACACCTGAAGACTCCAGACATAGTAATCGGAGCAGACACTATAGTGGTAAGAGGAGGACGTGGCGTGACAGGATTTTATCTGCTTACTCTCTTTTTTTTTGAATATTCTGGTTATTGTTTTTCATTTCCACAGGCCGTGGACGGCATGATTCTGGAGAAGCCAGTAGATAAACATGACGCTTACAGGATGCTGTCAAGGTCAGTGTGATTTCCATCGTTTCTGAAACAGAATCACAGTCTTATCTTCTTCACTCCTTCACCTTGTTGCTCTCTTCCAGCCTGAGTGGAAAATCGCACAGTGTCTTCACTGGCGTGGCTATCGTCCTCTGCCACGAGAAAGAAAGTAAGTCACGTCTGAATGATGCTTGTATTTTCTATTTCTTAAAAGTCCAGCGAGATGATTACGATTACCGCAATGTTAAAGTCTAAACCTCCCTGTTCCCTAGATGACGAGGTGGATTACCAGTTGTTTGACTTCTACGAAGAAACAAAGGTGAAGTTTGCTGATCTCTCAGAGAACATGCTGTGGGAGTACATCAATAGCGGTGAACCCATGTGAGTGTCAGCGTTTGAACTTTCACCCGTACTATAATAGCTATTGATTCCTCTTGGTGTAGTAACCTAACCCTGAATCTGAGTGCACTGAGGTCATTTCAGTGGATGTGGAGCCTGTTGCTTTCTGGACTTTGATGCCTCGATGCATTTGTATTTTTTTATCCAGCTGTGTTTGCCTTGTCCTGTTTGACAGGGATTGTGTCCACAAGAAATAAAATCGTGGCTTGGGTCAGCAGGAGTGTAAAATCTATATCATTACAAGTATAACGCCTTTTGTTTATGTATTAATCTGTGTGTATTATTGCTGTTAAAGTGAAATATTTGCGTCTGTGTGTGTGTGTGTCAGGGACAAGGCCGGTGGCTACGGTATCCAGGCTCTGGGAGGCATGCTTGTCGAATACGTTCATGGAGACTTCCTCAATGTTGTGGGTTTCCCTCTCAACCACTTCTGCAAACAACTGGACCTGATTTACAACCATGGCGCTTTTTCCTCAGAACAGGAAACTTCACCTGGCAGCGCGAGCCACAACGGCACGCACGCCTCACCAACGATACTAACCCAGTCCTCGCCCAACGCGCCGGCTCAGTCCAGCCACAGTAACGGCTCCTCAGCCAAACACAACCCGTCTGCCAGCCAAACACACCACACCCAGAGCAGCCCCTCAGCCAGTCCCGTCCATAAGGTTCGCTTCTTCCCACGCCGCAAGCACAATTACACTTTTGTCGTTATTTATAACTAACAGTCTGCCCCCGTAGGTGAAAAAGAACGGCGGTGAAAGTAAAGTGGGTGAAAGTTCTTGGACGCTGGTCAACAGCCTGTCTAAACATACGGACGACAGACAGGCTGAGGTCATAGACTCTAAGAACGCAGCGTTACTGATGACCAGCAGAGGGCCGGCGATGGAGCTCAATGTGACAGAACACAAGGGCGGTGAGCCCAGAAAAGAGGACCTGCAGCGAATCACTGAACTGATGGACGGATTCAAAGCCTCAAAGGTAGCTGGAGTTAAAACTGAGTATGTGCTGTGATAATCATTTGTGGCTTTTGTGCTGAGAGTTTGCACAGGAAAACAGCTCAATAAATAAATAAATAATTATTATTCTCTACGAGCATTTCTAAAGCTCAAAAACCAAAGTGTGAACACGTTGTGGTTTCACATAGTATGTGCAAGACGATTTTGTACACGGTGCAGTAGCTTCTTGGAAACTTATCTGGTTTCCTGACAACCTCACGGTGACCACAAGACTCCTGGATGCAGAGTAAACAAACAACAACGTTTTAATTAGTGAGCTTTAGAGGGCTTGATTCATGCTTTAACGAGCAGGATGGTGTTGATCTGCTCGTCTTACTCTCAAAGCAAGAAAGTAAATAAGCATATGTCGCAAAATGTTGATGTTAAAAATAGTTTTCTGTTCTGTTCTGTAATGTACTTGCACGCAGCAGACTGCAGTCTGAAATCACATATCACCATTTCATGTTCCAGGCGCTATTTACGGCATCCAAGATGTGTGTGTTTGACCTGCTGCAAAGCAGACCGGGGCTGAACGCAGCGCAGGTGGCTGAGGAGATCAAAGCCTCTGTGAAGGGGACCGAATGCCTGCTGGAAGCCTGCGTGTCTCTGGGACTGCTGAAGAGCAAAGAGAGGAGTTAGTCAGCGCTCATCTGTGTCGATCTGTCACACCATAAAGAGGTATACTTGGAATTAAACTCACATTTTAATTTTCTCAGAATGCCAGAAGCCGGTGTACGAGAACGCGGGTCTGGCGTCGCGTTTTCTGCTGTCGGACGCTCCGTTTTCGCTGCAGGGCTACATTCAGCACTGTGACAAAACAGTGTGGCCTCTTTTCTCCCACCTCGAGGACGCCGTGCGGGAGGGAAGCAACCAGCACGAGAAGGCTTTCGGCAAGAAATCAAAGGACGTGTTTCAGGTGATTATCGGCCTCAGATAAGTATATTTTAGAGCTGTTATTTCCTTTTTGCTCATCGACGTCATCTGTTTGTGTTTAAAGGACACCTTCTACAACAGTCTAGACGTCAAACTGAGATTCATGAACGCCATGCACAGCATCGCTAAAGTCACAGGAACAGCTGTCGCGACGGCCTTTGACCTCTCCAGCTTTAAAACTGCGTGTGACCTCGGAGGTGAGGAGAGAACTTCAAATCTTAAGATTTGTGTTCTTCTGTAATAAACCATCATCTTTTTCTTTTGTTTTGTTTTTTTATAGGATGCACCGGTGCCATGGCCTACGAGTTCACAAAATCCTATCCTGGGTTGTCTGTGACAGTGTTCGACTTGCCGGCTGTTGTCGAGATGAGCGAACACTTCCATCCTCTGCGCACAGACAACAGGGTGTCGTTTGTAGCAGGTTCGTTTGTGTATCTGACAAACAAGTCGACTAATTAATTTATTCTGTGGGTCTTGTGATCATAACTCACGGCTTTGTCTTCTCTGTATGAACAGGAGACTTCTTTAAAGATGACTTGCCCAAAGCGGACTTGTACATCCTGGCGAGAATTCTCCACGACTGGCCCGATGAGAAGGTGCATGTTCTGCTGAGTAAAGTCGCGGATGCGTGCACACCAGGTAAAAATTCTCACAGCTGTTTCAGCTGTTTTCATCAACTGATGTCTGCATTTTTTCATTTCGCGTAGCGACTTGTCTCACTGATTAGTTTCCACGTTTGGATAAAATCTGCGGCTGATTTAATTTAGCATCAGTGAGAATCCGCAGACTCAGTGGGACTTGGTCGAGAACTGCGCTGCTGTAACGTTATTGTTCATCTGATGTAAAAGATAAAAAAATGGTTGCACCATTGTGGCATTCAGAACAAAACTCTGCAAGAACTTCAAAGCCAAGCCTTAAAAGACAGCGTAGATGCTGGTTTTGTTTCCTCCCTTGTTCTTCTCGATTTTTTAATCTTTGCCTTAAGCAAAGAAAAGCAAGGTGATAAGGAACTACAAAACCGCCGCTAAACGTCTCTGAAGCATGCATACGGATCATGCACTGACACTGTTGTGCTAGGCTGTGGACTCCTGCTAAGCGAGATCTTCCTGGACGAAGACAGAGGGGGCCCGAGTCGTGGGCTGCTCCAGGCCCTCAGCATGAGCGACGGGAAGCAGAGGAGCGCCTCAGAGTACAGCCTGCTTTTGGAGAGCCACGGTTTCATAACGGCACATATCAGACACACAGACAACCTCCTGGATGCTATGCTCTGCATCAAAGCGTGACTGACAACATCCTCGATGTGTAGAAGGTCTCTATATCTGATGTACTATACACTGTAGATAGCCTTTTCCAAAACGAGGTCAGGTTTTTATGACCAAGCGTCTTTTGTCTTTAAATAATTGAAGTGGAAAAAATAGTTTTTTGTACATGTGTCATTGGATATTTTATATCTTCTATACACTAACATCTTAATCTCTTCCGTTGGGTCTCAGGATGTGCGGTGCTCATAGCAGAGACCATGTTGGACGGACGGACACCTTACTCTGCTCTGCAGTCTCTGAACATGCTTGCACAGACTGAGGGCACAGAGAGGACAGAGAGCCAGTACGCGGACCTGCTGAGCAAACACGGATTTGGGAACACGCGTGTGGTTCACACTACGAACTTCCTTGATGCATTTATTGGCATTAAACTATAGCATATGAATCGTGCACACAGATCCTAATCCTAATCCTAATTTATTTTTGATTATGACGGATGGTCTGTGTTCAGTTTTTTGGCATTTTGATTGGCCGTGGAAGAAATAGAAGTAATTCTACTGTAATAATCAAAAAATTGTGATTCATTAAAGGTCCAGTTTGTAAACTTTAGGGGATCTAGTTGCAGAATATGGCAGGAATGGAATATAATATATATTCTATTGGTCACCAAAAATTGTGATTTCTTTCCTTTGAATAAGTCCTTTTATAGTTAGAGAAGGAGTGGGTCCTCTTCCATGGAGTCTGTCATGTTTCATATTTCCACAGTGGACAAATCAATCCTTTGCAATCCTTCACACTGGACCATGTCTGCTAAAGGTGTAGCAGTTTTATGTACTGTGGTGTGGTTAAATTATTATTATAGCTTTTATTATTATGCAGTTTACCGTGACAACAAACCATAACAATAACTGAACTGATGAGTAACAGTGCTGCGTAGTGCGATGTGATAAGAGAAGCCTGCGTGTGAGTGTTTCAATCAGCAACATCAGCAGCATCAGCAGCATCCGGCTGTGGTGCAGTTCCACCGTAACTGCGCTTCAGCTTATCATATCTTATTTGTTATGAGTAAAATAAATCTTTCTGTGATTGCTCGGTGGGGAGCATTCTCATTCCAAAAAAGAAACACTCACACCTCAGTCAGCTGGGTGACGTCCGGAGCTGGACAGTGCATCCTTCCTCTCTTTAAAACACTCTGAAGTGCCATGTCGCGATGATGCAATGCGGATGCAACGTGGCGAGGACGGTGATTAAAGGAGAAATAATAAAATCTATGCAGCGTTACAGATGTCATTTTTGTACAGCAGACTCCCCAGCGGACATGACTTCACATTTACTTCAACTTTATAGGAGGCTGGAGGGAGACTGCCAGTGATGAGGGGTGGCTGAGCCTTCTTCAGTCAAACACACTGCAGCATGGGTGGAGCTTTAGTCCTGCTCTCGGATTCAGGACATTTTCTAAGTTGCCCTCACAAAACCCAACACGTGTTATTTAAGCTTCCTAACCGATGTACAAATCCATCAAAGCACATCGTGTATTATTACCCTATGTGGTCTGTCTGACCATAATTGCAAAGAATGATCAAACCCTGAGCACTTATCCCCTGACGTTAACCAAAACCGCAGTGGGGGAGAAAATGCGTGTCATTGTTGTACTCGCAGTAGACGCAGCTCACCTCCTCAGTGAGATCTGATACTCTGAAATGTTTAGTTTGCAAGTTGAAAGAGCTGCACGGTGCTTTCCCTCCTTGCTGTGTCAGTGAATCTCCTCAAGATGGCATCACAAACCTGCAGAAACCCCCCTCCAGACACACAAGACTTCCCCTGTTTTGTTAAACTGCTGTCTTAATTATTTCCAGTGGTGGTTTAGGTGTGCACTGTAGATATCACATGAACATTACGTAGAGTGCGAGCTCTCAAGACGAAGATTTATGTTACCGAGTTTGGAAATTAATTTGCGCTCTATCTGCATGGTTGAGTGGGATAATCTGACGCCACCCTTCCATTCTTTACACCTCTGGGATTTCAGCTCAGCCAAAACAGCTGATAGGAATGTTGGAATATATCTGGCCAGGATAAATAGCTCTTATTCTTTGTGACACTGAAAGCGTATCCGGATTTCTCTTCATTTTGGATCCCATCTCTAAGTATTTTCCTAGAAGGGTAATGAGGGTGGTCATGTTATTCAGGGCCATTTTCTTGTCAGTCCGGGCTCAGGCTCTCTGTGACATCTAACTGATTTCCATTACTCAGATTTTTGTTCTTTCGACGAGGAGAGACAAGGGGAGGGTGGACTGAAAGTTCAAATATGACACAGAGTGTAAATCACACAGGGTCTGTTTTATTGTGAACACGCACATCAGAAAACCTTTCCTGCAACATAGATCGTGAAAGCCTGTATCGATTCAATAAATCCAAATCTTTCATACAATAGTGATCAGGTTTTTTTTTTGTTTGTTTTAAAGACAGCTATCTTCGAATTGTTGCAGCAGCAGCAGGAGGAGAAGGGCAGGCTTGTGAAACACACACACACACACATGAGCGTCACAAATCAAACAGCAGAGTCTGTGTTCCCTTAAAACATGATGAAGCATTTCCATGAAAGGATTTGCATATCCGTTCAGTTCCAGTGTCCCATCTGCACCCGCTCACCCTCGAACGCCTTGACTTTTTTTTTGTGTACGAGCATCGACGGCAACAAGCCTCGGCTCGTCTAATGAAAACCATTCAAGTCAATCAGGTTTACCAGAGACCAAAGGCCAGTGTAATTTGGGAAAATTGCTGAAACTCCAAAGTAATCTTCTGTAATGTGATCTTGCCTATTGAACACTGGCTGTACTGTACGTGTCGGATAAGAGCTCAGTCATTTTCTTCAAATGCAGTCTTGACAAGCAGCATGGATATCCACCTGCAAGTAATCATCATTCTAGTGTTAAGTGCTTTGATATTAAAATGACTGATTTAAGACCATTTGCTGCTCGTAGATAGCGATTCAAAAACACTTCCACATGTTGATAGTGAGGATAAGCTGGGTTTGTGAACCGGGGCGGACTGAGCGTTGTGTTCAGACAGTATAGAAACACAACGTGGCTTCAGCAGAGGGGGCAGACCGTGCGTTTAACGGGGAATGACATAATCGAAGCCGGTTAAATAACAATGAGTGTAAAGATTTAGAACGTGGATCACTTTGAAACGTAAACTTGCACTTGAGTGAAGTTGCATGCCATTTCTAGTCTAGTGTAACCACACGGGGGCAACATTGGCTAAAGAAAACCTCCATCCAGATGCTGATTTGATCCAAGTTCTATTGTTTGTTGACACTGGTGTCAAAAGTGACAGGAGAGGACGGAGCGTTCCACGACTCGGACATTTGAAAATGTGCAAATATCCATGTCAGACTTTTGTGTTACCTTAGTTGTGAAATAAATAAGCATCACTGTTTATACCCAAAGCATCTCTGTGACTTTGGGGAAGGATACACACAATGCGAACGCTTTGCACGCAGAATAACAAACACTCTGCAATCAGTCAGCTTCTTTTTTTTTCTTTTTCCCGAGCTGCCTCTCAAACTGAACTCATGCTCGGGCACCTGTTTCAAAGAACAGGCTTGTTTATCAAAGGCCTCCTCTGTCAACAAACAGAATAAGCGCGATGATGATGGCTGGCTCCTCAAACCCACATCTGATTTCAGCAAATGTTGCAGTTGTTCAAAGTGAGTTGTGCTTCATTGATTTGTTTCAAGGCAGAGGAAAAATAACCTCGGGGCTTCTACCAGTTAGAAATAACAATGGAGTCCTTCTCTTGCTGTTTGTAGTTTGTGTTTTTTTTTGTTTTTTTTTTGGCCTCACATCAGTGCTGGAACATGGAGGGATTTTCACCGCCGATTCAAACTGCTGGTGCAAACGAGTGAAGGGGAGGATTCATGTTTGCGTTTGAAAACACAGAATTAAAGTCATTGTTCTGTAATATTATAGCAGTGATTTTAAATGGATTTATGTCCGCGCTTGTTTGCGGTGCCTCGTTTGATTGAAATATTCCTTCATTTGTTTGATTCGATCTGATTTAAAGGGAAAGGTTCCACATTTTGGGAAATATGTTTGTTTGCAGGCGTGAAGCCGGAGGTTATGAGCTTAGCTTAGCATAAAGTTTAGAAGCAGGGGCAGCCTGGCTCCATCTCAGGTTAGTCTGTTTCTTCTTGTTTCAAATGATGACTTGAATCACAAGATACTTTAATACATACTGTTCAGTTGTATTAACTTAACCTGTAACTCTGGTATACTAACACTTATTAACAAAAAGTAGTGCCATGTTCCTATTTATTATCCTAAACATTTGATTACATATAGAAATAACAGTCAGCACCTCTAAAGCTCTTATCATCTAACTTTTTTTGCAAGAAATGTTTCTTAAAATGTTGAACTATTCCTTTAAAGAAACTAATAAAACATAAATGTCTGCTTTGTGTTATCTGATTGCTCCCAACTTTTACTCCTTTTGACCAAATCCAGCAATCTGTGAACACCAGCCGTAAAATAACGAACGCACCGCCGCTCAGCTCGCAATTAGAACCCGTTTGGCCCCTCACTAAAAGTCTCATTAACATATGGAAATATTTGTTGCGGTCAAATACTGAGAGGCCGTCTCCCGCTCTTCCTGTCTCCATGTGATGTGTGAGGTGTCACTCAGAGATACAGTAGGGGAGGAGACTCTCTGTGCTGAAATGGTTGGTGACAGGGCTTTCATCCGACCCACTGAGGGCTCTTTGTTGTTATTTTTGGGATCTCTCATGGGTGCAATCTGAGAGAGCAGCAGACAGACGGGTCTCATCTCTGTACCAGAGCTCACACACACACACACACACACAAGCAGGAATGCACACGCACACACTAACCTGCATATCCCCAAAAAAAAAAGAAATTTAATGACATGCTGACTGTCATGTCAATCAAATTGGCTGTTTTTCTGGAGGTATGTGCACGCATGGAAAATCCATTAATTCTCAGTAATTAAGACACAAGTGGAAGATTTCAAAACAGAGGAATTATTTGTTCCTCGTGCTGTAATATCATTTTGTATGGAAGGTAATTAAAATAATTACAGTATTGTGAGATAATAAGTCACAATTTCCGATGATATAAACAGAAAATAAGTCAGATTTGAACCTACTGCTTCATAGATTTCATTTTTTTAAGGATCAGTAAATCAAAATGTGACTTTTCTTAGAAGTTCAACTCAATATCAGATCTTCTTTCAATCACATATAACTTTTAATAATTTTGTTCTTTTCATAGTCTTTTTCATAGTTCTTATCCTTAGTGTTAGTCACTTTTATTTTTTATTATTCTCTTTGCCCTGGTTTTAAAGATATCTGGATAATCAACAAAATGTCAATTTTACAGATTTTTATAAGATTTTAGAAATATTATTAACACAGTCTCTGGAAAAACATGTTGCTCTTGAGTCTAATATATGTTTTTCTTTTGGTCGTGAGATGGATCACGTCATATTTTAATACTTAAAAACACTAAACTGAATTCACCTCCATTGTGTTGGAGGTTAATCTTTCAAAAACTTGGTGCATGAAACCGAAATGATCTGCACGGCTGGAGCTGAGTGAGAAATTCTGCTTATTGTAATTTAGGTAACTAACCCTTCAAAGAACTCAAACCTGAAATAAACATAAGCATGTTCCTCGCCACAGTTGTGTGTTTGATAAAGACGCTGCATGAATGGAAATGAAAGTCTCCGGTTAACAGCTTAAGTCTATTTGATTTCACATTTCAAACAGTAACAATAATCATAACCTCCGACGGCGTAAGATGCAAAACAAATGTTTAGCCTATCAATGGCTTGTGCCGATAAGATATTTATGGGGTTGACAAACGCGTCTTTGTGTCTGTCTTGTTGTCTGTTATCATGAGTTGAAGGTGCTTCTGCAGTGGCCTCTGACACAGATCACAGGCAGCTGCTGTTTAAAACAAGTGAGGAGATATATTCCTCTGACTGTGCGATGATAACCCTTGCTCTTAACCCCCTCCAGCAGCAGTTCATCCTCCAAACAATAACAATCAATTCCCTCCACATCTGACAGAGCCGGAGAACAACTTATAAATGATATGCATCTCCTGCTGGTCCCATGGCAACCGCCTTGACTTTATTGTTGCGTTTCTTTGATCCCGCCAAGCTTTGATTCATTTCTCTTTCACCCTTTTAGCTAAACATATCATGTGAATTTGGAGCTTTGTTCCTGACAGTCCCCGTCTTACCTCGCTCTCTCCACAGGCTCCTGACGCCTCCCAGAGGAGCCGCGGAGGAGGAGAGGAATTCCACTGGATTCAAAGACTTCTCCGGGTTTCTTTTGACTCTTCCCGCCTGCCTTGCCTTCCCTCAGCTCCTCGTGTTGACCTGCTCCTCGTGATCCCCTGCCAAACCATCTTCCTGGCCTGGGGGACTGCGGCCGTTATGTGTAAGCATACACATTACACGAGGAGGGTGGGGGGTTTATTCTAGACAAGTTCCACTAGTAGGTTCCTCTGCACGTCCAAGCCTTTGATTCGGTGAACGAGGAGAATAAACTTTGGCCTGATTCATTGGCCGTTTTTTCATCGGGCCTTGTTGATGGAGCCGTAGATAAGTTGCCAGGTTTCTTACAAAAACTGCAGCCGTGAGTTTATTCTTATATATTCCATTGAAAAATTCATTGCAGGCAGTCTTCAAAAGAGTGGGGCATTATATCTAAAGGACTTTCACCGTAATGAAAAATGAAAAGTGTGTGTTTTCTCAGTGCCGTCTGGTTTCAATCATGGCAATATCCTAAACATGACCAGTTTCTTGAATCAGCTACCCTCAGCTTGCCTCCCAGACGTTAGGCACTCATTATTCCAGTCAGGCCTCTCCGACAGCTACACAAAGTCCAACCTTTCCACCAGTAAAGCCCGGATAGAAGTCAGCCAGTCTCTTCGGCACTTCAGAATCACTTTGCAATTGCTGTTTCCATTGTTGTTGATGGTCCGGTCATTATTATGCAAGGATACGTAACCAGGTTAGTAAGATGTCTGTAAATTCACACACATCTAATATCTAGCTGTTAAGAGTAGTCATCAAACAGAAGAATGGATGTAATTCAGCCCTTATGCACTGATTATACCTGGATTAGCCCATATTTAAGAGGTCTATTCGAGTCTGTGAATAATAAGGCAGTGATCTGACTTTAAAGAGATCCCCTCCTGCTTTTATTATTGCATTATTACTCTATAATTCCCGCGCCTGTATTGGCGAGTTGGCAGCAGATGTGTAGAACAGGATACAGTGACCTATAAATGTGTCGGAGTAAAGAATATTGGGTCACACTTTATTTGAAACGTCCGAGAGGGTTTATAGTGTATTTGTAACATTTCAAGCTCTTACACTTCGCCTGTAGACGTTTAACAGATTATCCGCAGAGTTTATTTGACAATTTATGAACACGCCATAACTAAGAAGTTTCCGTTTGCCTAAACCTGATCAAACCATGACCACGATCGGAAAGTGGACGCTGAATCTCGACTAATAAGCTGCTGAGATGTTACAAACTCTGTCTCACTGAGCATCTACCTGAAGTTTCGACAGCCTTAATGTAAATGCTGAGGTGTTTCATACAGCTGTGTTTGTGCGCCTGTGCATGTATCCATGTTTAAAAGGAAACACGTCATGAAGGTGTTAAACAGCGTGAGACGTGAACCCCGGGCTCTGTCCTGCTTAAAAGGGATTTTTACACATCAATATATCATTTTAAAATACATTGTTTGGCATAATAACCATTAACAAATTAAACTACTGTACGCTCTATACGACTGCCCGCCTCTGTTTCATGCCAGATGCACTATTAAATCAGCACCACATTTCCCATAAACTTCACTACTAACTGCTGCGAAGAGGGCGTTTCCACTTGATGGAAGCCCTCGGGGATAATTCCAGCTATTAGAATCCAGACTTAACATACATCTTTACTGTATGTGGCTCCAGTTAAAAACACATCCTTTTTTATAATCTCACACATTTGCCTGCTTGCAACATTCGATTGTTTCACACGTGCTGCTCTGTCTGTTTTCACTCATGCTCGTTAATTAGACCTCAGCCCAGGTTGGAGTTGGGTGGAGCTTTGCTGGAAATAAAATAAAATCATCAAACCACATGTACCGGTCTAAATGATGAAGGTGTAGTACAGGTGCATCAGAGCCAACAGGACATTCCCACACAGCCGAGAGAAGAGGTCCAACCAGGTAAGTGATAGTCTGTGAAAGAGACGTGCTCTTAAAAGCAGCATCCCTGAATCACTGATCTGATTGTGCACAGCATTATGGGAAGGACCCACATGACATGAGTGCAGTTAGCTCCTCTGCCACGAGTGCAACATAAGTCTAAGGAGCATTTGTGACACTGATGAGAAGCTATTGGGCAAACAGTGCGTTCTTAATACTCTTAAAGGCCATACAGCGTTCAAATATGTTTTTATGGTTTCTTTAGTAAGTGCTCATACGTATAGTTAAGATAAAATGGATAAATAAGTAACCACTTGTCCTCTGTTCTCTTCTTTGGCCCCTCAATCAAAATGATGAAGACGTTAACGACGACAAAAGAAATAGTTATCGGCGTATGAGTTTTTCCTTCCATCATAATAATATCTGACAAAGCATAGAGAGTGACTCCCCTTTTCTTTTTTTTCTTTGATCACCCTCCTCAGGTGCCAAAGCACTTAGGCAGATAGTTAGGGGAGAGTCTGAGCTGGAATATTCAAACTTCTCGCCCCTCAACGACAACCATGTGTGCAACCCGACAAGTTTCAGCAGTAATGCAATCATTGTTTTTTCCCACACATTATGAGATAGAAGAGAAGGGCGAACGCTACTTAGATTAATTGAAAGCGACGTTTCAGCGATGACTGCATTCAGCTATGTGTACTGTAATATCGCCTAAGGGGTTGCAAAACAACCCGGCAGCCACGCCGTCTCACTGAACTGAAATTCATAGATATTGGCAAAGAAGAATGAATTTTGATAAAACGCCCAACATCTAATGTTGACTTTGTTTACGGTGTCATCATTTTTAGACTGCGAGATTGGATGAAGGAAGGAAGTGAGTGCAGGGAGTAGAACGGTATAGACGAGATGAAGAGAGCGGGAAAACCTTGGACAGAAACTTTAAGTGATGCAGACCTCCTACCTCAAAACATGAGCTACACTTTGGGGAAACGAGGCCGCTGGAAGCTGGACCTTGTAATGATCAGCAGATCTTTAAGACAAAACGCCGTGCGTCGTTATGATGAAGTCTTTCACCGTTGTCAATAACGTTCTCACACCTGTCTCTAACTACCCTGAACTGCTATTAGCTGGAAACTGGAACGTCAATACTGACTTCACCCTCAGCACACTTTGTTGTAATCTGAGTTTTAACCAATGGAGGGCAGTATGACTATGATGACAAGCATTATCACAAAGGCTTAAAGCCCCAAAATAAGCTGTGTTCAACACCCTCAAACACTGGTGTTTAGGTGTGTGCTGCATGATATATAAACTACAGGGTGGATTCTGTGTCAGTCAGCTGTGACACTCTTAAAAGTTTAGCTGCCGTGATTTGATGAATCGAGACAGAGAGAAAGAGGGGGAAACATTTTGTGATTTATTGCTTCAGTATGTTGAGTTTTTAGTCCATATTATCCTGGTAAGTTGTTTTTGTCTTGCAGCATTATTAAGATAATTTGATATGTGTAATGTTGATGGATTCTTAAGGTTCAAGGATATAATTTTACAGATGGGTTTAAATACAAAAAACGCTGAGTGGCTCATTTAATTCTTACCTTTTATAAATAGTCAGAAATTAAACTCAGCAATATTTTCTTGCAAATCTTTGTTTAATCTTTTTTTCTTCTGTTTCTGTTTGTATGTCTATATTTTATTTCAAGCCGTGTTTGAAGAGAGAGCTCAGCGCAGCCTGGGGACGGTTGTGGGGGGGTGAGCTCAGCCTGGACGGCAGACAAGCACCTGAGAACCAACCTCAAACCTGGGGGTGCGACCCGCAACGTGACCTCTGCCAGGTCAGAGGCAGCAAAAAAAAAAAAAAAACACAAAGAAACAAAGACTTTTACCAAGATTACTGCAGCACAAAGGAGAACTAGTCTGCTGCTCTGTGCACACACACACACACACACACACACACACATCCTGTTTCATGTAGCCAGTGATTTATAATAGGTTTTGATTGTGTTAATTCTTCTTGTCAACTCCGTTTCTTCTCTGATTTTTATATCCTCATAAATGTTTCGTTTAAGCAGTGCACATATCAGTTTTCCACTTTCGGCAAGATTATTAATTTAGTGTAAAATAACAATATATATCTCCCCCTCACACACACACACACTGAGTTATCACTGTACATCTTACTCCGAACAGCTACAGCAAACAGCTGCCTGATTAATAAGTTAGGTCCTCTAAATATGGCTCAGAGTCATGTATCTTTTAAAAACTACTTAATAATGGTAATCAAGATTATCAACAACGTACCAATTATATCTTTACACTCTCCTCTCTTAATTATGTATAGTTCTCCTTCACAGTGGATAAAAGGGCTGCTTTCTCAGTCTCAGGTGGATTGTTCATCTTAAGTGTTTATGATGGTGTATTTGTATCGCAGCTAAGCTACGCTGCCTTAAAGTGGCAGCGAGCTGAAGGAGGAAAAAAAGAAAAAGAAAAAGAAAAAGGGGGCCTGCGCCTCTTTTTTTCGAGCGCGAATCAACCACAATGGAGGAGTTCCTATGTTTTATTTATTGATATGTTTTAGTAGGGGGAAGACCTAGCGTTCATTATCATAAAGGCCTCTAGACATCAAGTCACACACACACACACACAAAAGATCCAGCCAGCTCACAGTCTCTATCACACACACACACACACACAGATCAACGCATGCATGCACGAGGAGGAGCAGGCCGCTTTGCTGCAGCGACTCCTCGCCCCGCAACCATTGGTAGCGTCGGTGACAGAAGCTGACAGTGTCAAAGTATCTTTGTCTCCCGCACATAAACTGTCCCCGAAGCTGTCGTTGTGAGAGAGATGTAAAACACAAGGCTTGTTTTTTTTTTTTTTTCTTCATGGAGGGGAAGTTGTTTTCATTCCCCCCCCCCTTCTGGTTTTTTTAAATATGTCATATCTTTTCTGTCAGGGCCCCGGGGCGCCTGGTGGTTGCTCGTGCTAGAAGAGGAGCGTAAGCATCTGCAAACCCAGCGGAGTCTGACCACGTTGTACCTGCGCTCGTCTTCATCTCTCGCTTATTTTGTCAAAAAACCTTCAAAGCATGTGAATTTCAGACAGCCGCGTTGTCATCTGATCTGCGTGAGTGTGGATCTTTATGTGTGTGTGTGCTTGCGTAAAAAGGAAGACAGCCAGTAGGAACAGATGTGGGGAAAAAGTCAGTAAAAGCTCAATATGAACCCTGCAGAGGCCTTCCTCTCTCTCTGTTCAATTATTTAGAGTCAAAGAAAAGAGGCAAGAGGAACATATTTCCACAGAAGCCACTGTGTTCGGCAGGAATGAATAACATATTTATCTAGTCTCATCTTTGCCAAATAGCCGGAAATGGAAACAAATACCTTCAATTGGATTCTTGGCTCTGGTGTTTTCCTTGAGCTGCTGCTGCTGCTGCTGCTGTGTGTACTCATGCAGTCATATTGAAAAATTTCTCAAGACCAAAAAAAATAAAAATTATAGAAGTGCTGACAAGCTGAATTTTTTTCATGGTATCTAGATGTACACTTGGCAGTTTCAGGCAAAGCTTCTCCTCGCCCCTTCTCATGTGATGGGAGGAGGAGACAGACAGAGAGAGAGAGAGAGAGAGAGAGAGAGAGAAAGTGTTCACCTATTTAATTTGATTAGAGATTAGAAGAGGGAAAAGAGTCACATTTCCTCGCTGGCACGTCTCTTACTCGGCGCACCGTGAACCTGATTTTATAAAGAGATGTCACAGCCAAGCACCGCAGTAATGCCTGTAATTACTCTGAACTCAAATAAATAAATAAATTTGCTTTTTCTTTGTGAAAGTCTGACAGGTTTTCCAACATCCCTGACTGGAAGAATTGCAGTGTGTGTGTGTGTGCTTTTTTAGTGGCTGTGTGTGTCTTTGTGTGGGTGTGCGCTTGTGTTTACATACACCGAGGCACTTGTAAAAGAGAAAATTCAGACAGGATGAAATTTTGACAGCTACAGTATAGCTTGTTTTCCCCCCTCTCTTCTTTGACTGAGATAATCTCCGCTCAGCCGTTTGCGCGCTGAAGGCGAACCTCCGTTTGAGACTGATAAGGTTCGAGGCGCAGCTTTGTAAATAATAAGGTTAGGAGTTTTTACACAGTTTGCTGGTGCCGCGGCTGATCTCGCTCCTATTAGTGACAATTGGCTGTGACCTCACCTGCTCACCCATGCTGTCATCACCCAGGGTGTATCTACAGTAGCAGCAGCAGGCGATTAGATCATCCACTCTGGTCATAGAAGGAGACATCCAGACAAATGTTGCTCTGCTAAACCAAAGGAGGTCTGATGCATGTTGTCATGAAGGCTGGCTCCTTGACTTTTGATACTGTTCAACTGAAAACAAAACACAACAGCACATTCATATTTCCTGTTTTAGGGGGAAAGAAAGACTCACAAAGTGTCGGTTAGCAGTGTTTAACATTTCTTAGAGGTTGCTGCATATTCAGATGACAAATAAAATAAAACTTTCAATATTATGTGAACACCATCACAAACTAATGACCACAGAGTTGAATCGACGCCTCCCTGACACGGCGTCGCGTAGATTTATTGCATTACACCAACCTTTTTTTGTCACATGACCTGAACAAGCATTCCCCTTCGATGACACGCCCCATCATGTTCCAGTCTTTTTTTTTATATAGATGTCAATTTACTCTTAATTATATAAAAGCTTACTGCTCCTGTAATGAGCTGCCAGTGTTTCGGTTCATAATAAAACTGACGGGTGACGTTTCCGCTGTTTATCCGTTAATCTTAACTATTTCAAATGTTCCTTTTATTCGCACTAACTAACTATTTGAACTGTTTTGTTAAGTAACTGCTTCCAAACATGAATAACCACACAGGTACAGCCATAAACACAGAGCTCTGTTACATTGAGGAACCATTTTAACAGTTTATCTGCAACTTTTAGCTTTTCCACCATCTGTTTTTATCTATTATAGCTAACCATTGCATATTATAGTATGCAAACATTAACTAACTCTTTATTATATTTTTGCAAAGAGTCAACTTCTCTGTTTGCTTGCTGGCCAATGCTAACATTACTCTTCAGTCACCCTCCATTGTAACTGTGGCGTTCGTGTGTTACAGCTAACTTAGTGGGTGTTTTTGTTTTTAGATCAAACTGTATTTTTTCCAAATTAATCCAATTAGTTTCCACAATAATTATACCCCCTGGCAACTGCAGAAGTACCCCCTGGGGTAAAAGTAGGGCCTACTGGTGGATGGTGTCATTAGGATTATCTCGACAATTAACTAGACAAGTGGTAAAAGTGGACACAGAAAATATCAAACTAAAGTGCTGCCTGTTGTTACAGTTACTCCTTTATTGGTGGGATTATGAATCAAAAAATGAAGCTGCCTATCGAAAGGATCAGTTCTATTAAGACACACGTCACAATGCTTCTACCAGGACGGCATCCCTGCTTCTCCTCTCTCACCTTCCCCATCAATGCTTTCTTCTCTGAGTGACAGTCATGCTGATATTCAAGGCCTTCCAAACCTCTTTCCCTCCATCACCTCATTTCTCTGGTCAATGAGTGTCAATCAGCAGCTCCTCACACAATTTGGCAACAAATATCTTCATGCTCACGATGCCTCTCTATCCCACGAGTCCCTTCTGTGTGCCACAGCGGTGTCAAGCAGTCATCCCTCTCTCTCTGGCAAAAAAGGCAGATGTTCGGGATGCTCTTTACCGTCACGATCAGAGATTCGCATGTACGAACTGAAACTAGCCCTTTTTTTTTTATTTCCCCCGACAAAGCCCTGCCGTATAAATTATAGATGGTGAAACAATCTTTAAACATGTTCATTAAAGACAACGCTTTCTTTTTTTTTTTAAAAACAGCTCATAAATATTTCTTTCAAGCAAATCTCAACACAACCCCCCACCACCACCACCAGCAGCAGCTCGAATAACGCCGTATTCTCTTTTCCCAGTCAACTGGTGCCTGTGAGGAGAAAGAGAGAGACAGTGCCTCAGCAACCTTGACTGGAGACAAGCAGGAGACACATGCGTGACTGGATCGACTTCGCCTGTGATGGCTGTTAGCTAGCTTTTTCCTCCAAGAAGCCGATCCGCCCGCCCGCCCGCCCGCCTGCCTGCCTGCCTGCCTGCCTGCTGATGTGCTATTACTCGCTCTGGAGGAGATGCTTGTGTGGAGGATGACACATTATTATCCTTTAATCTCGGTCTCAGCTTGTTGAGCATCAAATTGAAATATCCTGAACAGATGTAAAAACACATGTGAGCCTGGGCGCGCAAGCTGTGCTGCGCTTTGTTTCATCTATCCGTGATGTGAGCCTTAAGGAGAAGCTTTTTAAAATTTCATCACTATTCAAAAGGATAATTAATACGTACCCCCAGGCTTTGATTATGCGATACCCAGTGTGTAGTGCTGCTGTTGCCATAATGAGCCACTCATCAGTGCTCTCTGCCTGTGCCTCCGCAACAAACATACAGTTTGCATAAGGTACTTAAGATTCTGCTGAGGTACCATCATGCCTGTGTTTGTGTGTGTGTGTGTGTGTGTGTGTGCTTACATGTGCATGCAACTGCGTATATTTATATGTAGGCGCTTGTGTGTGTGCATGCATGCGAGGTGTGAGTCTCCCTCTAATTTGCAGTACAGCGCTATAGGTTAGATCACACTGGTTGTTGCAGTTTGTTTACAAGAGGACCCCTGTCAGATTGTCAGCAGATAGCTGGGCCCTTTCTATAAAGCCTGCCACTGCCTACACCCACACATCCCTCCCTCACACACACACACACACACACACACACACACACACACACACTCGGGCTCGTTCCCAGCCCTAAAAGCTGGCGAGGAGATGGTGGTTGTCACTGAGTGGGTGCTGAGGCAATGCAGCAACGAGATGGACAGGCAGGTGGAGACTGACAGGCCATGGAATACGAAGGGGAATATTGGGAGTTCACACATAATGAGACCTGTCAATTTGAATGCCTCAAGGCTAAGCAGTGAGCTTGCCGTGGCTTGACGACTGAGGCAGCCATTTCTTCTCAGGGAAAATATTTCAGGGTAATCTCTCACCCTTGACCCTGACCTGTCTCTGAACAACACTTGTTACCACGGCAATTACTCTGTCGTTATCTGGATGCGGCCGCTGTTTTCCGAACGGTAAAATTCACCAAAATGATGCCGTTTTTTTTTTTTTTTTTTTTTTTTTTTTTATTAAAGAGGCCGGATTTTTTTTTTAAGGGTTAATATCAACAATCGGTTGATGTTAGCTCGAAAATGTTTTTCTGAGGGTGTTCCTGGAGCCGGTTCACCTTTTTTTGTGTGTGCCTGATAGATAATAGGACATCATTGTCACAGGAGTAGTATCTGCACTAGTTCTTCCCTATTCCCTATACAATGTGCTGCTTCTGCTTAAAGACACTCAGGGGTCCTGGTCCAAAGTAGTGGGGTATATGGGGAATAGAGAATGTCATCAGAGATTTGCCCAGGGCCTCAGATAGCCTGTGATGGCACTTTACCCAGTTAGGAATTTAGCATGTTCACCCAGCGCTGAAGTGACACGCGAGAGGGGCACTGGGACCTGCTGACAGCAGACGGACCTGCGCAACTTCTCTGTCCTTAAATCCAATTTCATGCTTGACACCAGGCGGAATTAGCTTTGGACAGGTGAGTGATAAGTTCCCTGGGTGCTTTCACCAAATACATCTGAGCCATCTTTACAGAGCGGCGGCGATGGCGGCGGCGGCGGTGGTGGTGGAGGGGGGACGAGGAGGAGCCGCGGGGTTTTTTTCGCGATATTAAGTCGTTCCTGCAAGAAGCGGATGGAGCGAAGTGGTAATCACGATCAGGTGTTCAGGATCGCTTTGATAAAGCGTCGATTCAAAGAGATGATCTTATCAATTACGAATCAATAGTTCTCCTGCAGCTTAGAGTGGATAAAATATACATTCACCCCTGTAGTGTATAGAGCTGGGAAAATCATTATGTTTGGCCGTGCTGCTTGTTTCCAGGGTTAGTGCTCTATTGACTTGTGTAAATGATCATTCACCAGGGAGGAGGTTGGATTTTTGAAAGGATAAATAATGAAAGAGGAAGCTATCAGAAAAGAAACAGGATAATTAAACCAACATATTTGAATCGTGATTATCATGGACCCTTTTCTCCCTCGCTCCCCCTCTTGCTTCTCCCCCTCACCTTCCCATCAACCCGTCTCTCCTCCACTTCTAATCTTTGAGTGACAATCACGGTGATACTCAAGGCCTTCCAAAAAAAAACCCCTCTCCCTCTCTCCCTGCATCCCCTGGTCTCTCTGGTCAATGGGTGTCAATCAGAGCTTGGCCCTCACGCAGATTGGCAACAAGTATCCTCGTGCTCGCGAAACAATTATGACTGGGCTGCAGTGAAAATGGATTCCCGCGTTGACTCTCCACACTGCGCTCCCCTTCTCCCGGCCGACGGGGTCCTGCCATGGGAAGCAATTATCGCTAGATGCCAGCTGACAGCCCGATTCTATTGCCAGCGCGATCAGCCCTCATCCTCAGGCTTTCTCTAGGCAAATGGCATCCTCAACACTCAAATCAAACCTCTTACCAACCATTGGCTTCTATCAGAGAAATAGATGGTTCCCTTTGTTCCCCTGGACAATGCAGTGGGAATAAGGCGGATACGGAGGCACACAATAAAGTGGTGTTTTGATTTTTGCAAGCACTCGACTCAAAACCGCTCCATCTCCCTGGTGTCCAACCCTTAAGAGAGGGTGGTGAAGAGGAGGTGGAGACGGGATGTAGCACTGCCCTGTGTCCCGGACAAGAGGAACGCGAGAAGACAAAGGAGAGGACAAGCAAGCGGGAGAGAGACAGAGTTTGATGAGTGCCCGTCATGATGATGGGCACGTGGACTGAGGTGTGTCAAGGCTGCCCGCTGCCTTTGTAATGTGATGCATCACACTTTGCCTGGAAAGATCATTTGGAGACACGCTTATGAGCCAAACAACTTGCAGTGAGACGGCTGTCTACGATTTATGCACTGCGCTTTGATAATATTTTGTCGTATCCAGTCGAGGAAGATTATCAGGACATCAAAGAGGCAAATATTGAATTAGAAGTGATTAGTGTTAAACTCTGAAGGCCCAGTATGCTCACAAACTGATTGATTAAAAAAAAAAGGTGTATAAATATAATAAATGTGTTAGCGTAGGTTTTTAGTTGAGGTTTGTTTGGGGGGATTCTCTGGGAAACGAGCAAAGATTGATGCGATGGCTTAAGAGGATGAGTGTGAGATGAATGAGCCTAAATTAACGAAAACGGTACAATTAATCGTTATAAAAGTCAAACAGTCATCTGCCACTTTGCTTATTAATTGAATAAACACATCAAGGCAAAGTTCAGTCAATCCTTTAATCACTTTAATTAATGCACATTGTTCTATTTTCCTCTCCCTCTCTCTTTCCGTGGCTCACTCTTTCCCTCTCCCTGTGTACCTATATTTGTGAAATAATAAATTAATTAGAATACACACTGCCACCGACTAATTATCATGCAAATAAAGCAGCAACAAAGCATAGTGGGACTGTTAATCTGTGCCAGATCGTGGGTGAAATTCCCAAACGTGCTCCGAGATGTCCACCGTGCAATTAGAGCGCCGAGTGACTCGTGGTAGGAGAGGAGAAGAAAGCGCGGCGCTAAAAGGACGGGAACGGCTGTCACTTACTCACTGTCAAATTAATTCTGTCTTTGCCGCCTTCTGCTTTTGTCAATGGCGGGGTGGCTGCGGTGTCTCCCTGTTATTTTGTCTTTGTCTCCCCCTGTGTCTCTCTCTGGTGCCAGTGCCCCATCAAGGCTACCTTGTTAATTGCAATCCTCAATTTGAAAATATGGCTCGGAACAAACAAAGAATTTGCAGAATATTAAGTAGAATATATACACTTTGTCCTGAGGTTTGTGATGAGGAAAAGCCACTACATGGACAAAAGTATTCGGACGCCTGAGGATTATACCAACAGGGACACTGTATTCAAATACTTTCATATGGAGCTGGTCCCTTTTTGAAGCTATAACAGCTTCCACTCTTCTCAGAAGGCTGAAGTGTTTCTGTGGGAATGTGTGCCCGTTCATTCTGTAGAGCGGTTATGAGGTCGGGCACTGATTTTGGACGGGAAGGCCTGGCTCGCAATCCCCGTTCAGGTTCATCCTAAAGGTGCTCGATGGGGGTTGAGGTCAGGGCTGGTCTAAGTTCTTCTACACCAAACTCGTCAAACCACGTCTTTATGGATCTTGCTTTGTCATGTTGGAGAAGAAGAAAAGGGCTTTCCCTAAACTGTTGCCACAAAGTTGGAAGCATAGCATTGTCCAGAAATGTCTTGGTATGCTGAAGCATTAATATAGACCTTCACTGGAGATCAGCAGCCCCCATACTATCATCCCACCTCCAACAAGACAGGTGTAGCCAAATACTTTTGTCCTTATGAGGCCACGTAGCAGGACAATTTGTTTGTGCCAGCTATGGTTAAGGTTTGGTTAGGTTTAGGCCAAGATGATTAAGGTTCAGGGGAAGATCCTGGTTTAGGTTTGCTGCTGCTTCAGTAAACACTTCCTGCAAACCCTATCACCTTTAATAAGCCACAACTCTCCCTTTGCATCCACCTGTAGTGTTCGGCTCGGTCCTGTTTGCAGGGATCGACAAGGTCAGAGCCGAATATCAACCCTGCATACTTCCGACTTGCGCAATAAATCCATTCCACATGAGCCGGCTGACTGAACGTATGTGCAAATGCATCCACTGTAATCCCATTACTGAACATTTTAAACCGGACAAAGAGACCCAAAGAGGGATTTGTAGTTTGTGTAACAGCAGCGCTGCAGCTCAGTATTCCTTGTTCTTTGTTTATGAAGCTGCATCACAGACACACACACACATACACACACACGCCAAACGCATCACCTGCTGTGTCAGAGTGAGCGTCCTTAACTTTCAGGCGTTAACCCACTTTGAGAAACTTAAATTCTGTCAGGTAATTACTTCCATGGACTACCCCCACACACAAAGACGGCGATAATCCTGTAAAATCAGACCTTGTTTAAAAATTCAGACCCTGTCTTGATTCATCCCCGGTGAATTCAAAGCACACATCAAGGGTGCTCTGCTAAGAGAATTAAAATCAAAGAAAAAGAGCAAATCTTTTTATTTTTTTTTACTCTGTGGTGATGTAGGGTAAATATGCTACAAAATAAGAAAACAAACAAGAGCAAAAATGTCTTATTATCAGCAACCCGATTATCATAACGCCCTTATTTGCCTAAATCATGTCCTTATTAGGCCCAAAAGTCTCTCTGTCCCCCGTGAGTAATGAGTAGCCGGGCTGGGAACCGTCTCCCAGCTCTGACATGTCTTTTATTACTCTTACACTAAATGGAGGCAATGATGAACATTTCAGCTGTGTGATTACTCGCTGTGTACCCTTGATGTCAGAGGGGAAAAAGCGGTGTGCCCTCTTTTAATATTTGATTGTTTTTCCTGTATAATTTGGTCCAATTCATCATTGGAGCCTTTCATTTGCTCGCTCTGTGACATTTGTCTAATGTGGATGTCCTGGTTATTGGACTCTGATATTGTGTTTAGCCTTTGATGTCCGATTTCTTCTTCTGCTACTTGTCCCAATTTTGGCCACAGCAAGAGGCAGAAAACTTTCTGAAACCCCCTCGCTCCGGTCCAACTTTTGCAAATTGCCCAAAAGAGCTTATTTTTTTTTATTTCCCTGCAAACGACATAGCTAAATTATTCACAAAATCACGAGAAGGGCACTGCTAGATAATCAAAATATTTGTTTCTGGCGTGTTTTGATTAATGCGTGTTTTAGAAACAGCTGTAATACTTGGAATATATGCCTGATAAACAGATGAGCTATGCAAAGCTCGGTTGGCAGGACAAGTTGTAAGCGGTCCAGAGTCCCGACTGGCATCAGATCAGGATCACAACAATTATTGTTATCCAGAGGATTGAGCCTGGGATGTGAACTGTCCATGAAATAATAAGCTGCTCGTCAAGCGCCCCACGTTTAACATATCAGCAGCTGTTTCGGAGAGCAAAACATCAGTCTTGTTATAGACGCTGAAAACAACATATTAGTATGTAAACAGCTACAAAATGCCAAGGAAATCGTTTTGCCACATCGAAAGGGAAGAGGGATCAAAATCAAAACGGTTCACTCCCCGTGTCTCGAACTGTTATTTCTCCCAACAACAAAAAAAAAAAACATCAATTATAAGTAAAAAATGTGAGGGAATCACATTCATTATTTTCATTACACGCGCCCACCAAATTGCATCAAGCTTATGAAATATTTCATCCTCCTGTTCAAAGGCTTGTTAGAGCTTGTATTCAATTACAGCTGTGGCTGTAACATGCTGTCAGGTCTCTTTAGCCAATCATTAGTCAGGGACTATTCCACGCTCGCACAGTCGGCCTGGCAGAGTCAAGCCGGCGAGAGCGAGCGGCAGGCCTAATTGTTGTTCGGTGGCTAAAAGGTCGGCTAATGAACCGGGGGGGGGGCTGACGGAGGAGGCTGGCAGACAGGCAGGGGGGGGGGGGGGGGGTGTTGAGGTTTTTCGTGGGGCAGACTGAGGGCTGCTCAACACGCAGAATTTGCAAAACTTTCCTCAGATCAAAGTGAGGAAGAAGCGGGGCATTTTAGGAATTTCTCAAGTTCAGATTAGGTCTGTCTGAGACGTAGCTTTGAGATTTGAAAAAGACGGGAAAGGGAGTGTGTGTGTGTGTGTGTGTGTGTGTGTGTGTGTGTGTTCTCTGTAGTCCCAAAGAGACGATTATTTTTGACTGTGTATTCTGTTCGAGCAAACAGAACCATTATTCTGATTAACATCAATCAGTATCTCTTTTTGAAGCGCTCATGTCTGACCTCCGGCTACGCCCGTCTGGTTGGTGTTTGGAGGGTTAACAGCAACTTTTATCAAAGACCAAAGACAAAAACAGTAATTATATCCCATCTTTCTCTTTCTGGGCAAATTACTGTATGACTTAAACTACTCCATGCATGTGAGCTCTGTCTGTCATTCTCGCTCTCGGTCTCATATCTTTCTACAACGCTGCATCTCTGCATCTCCGCTTTTATTTTGTATGACAGGGCAATGACGTGAGAACGGGCCGGAGTAACGTGCGACTGCTCCGTGAGCCCTTATCTTGGCAAGGAAACAAAGGGAAGCTTACGTTAGCAGAGACGAGTCACAATGCTGTTGATTCCCTTTCAGAGGTAGCATGTTGTGAGAACCTGCCATAGCTTTTTAAAGCTGACGGGGCAGAACTACTGTAAAGTATCAACAGCATCAGGCCAATCTCACCGAGGTCAAAGGAACGTGGAGGTTTTGATTGGAGCTAATGACTGTGTGAGTGGATCGGTGGAGCCAGATAACGAGACTGTGCCTATTTTAAAAATCCCAGATTGGAATGAAAACACACCTCATTAACATAAATTTGTGTCAGCCGCCGTGATGATGATTGTCCGAGACGTTGTGAGGAATGTAGCAGAAAAATTCTGTGACATATCCAAGCATTTAAAAAAGGGTTCAGAGTTCTCATGGTATCATCATGCAGGTGAGGCAGAGATGTTTTTATTTTTTACCTGCTGCACTGAAAATGGCTCCCAACTTCAGTTGATTATAATGGATGCACCGTGCTGCGAGTGCATGTCAGGCACCGGCGTGCAAAGGCAGAAAAATGAAACGAATGGAGGAACACTGATGAAAATAAGTTGATGCCAGAGGGGCAAATTATTATATTTTATATCCTGGGAATTAAAGCAAAATTAAAAGTATTTAACAAACAAACACATTTCGCTGTGCTTATTATTTTGTTATTTTCCATTCTTTAAAAAACAAAATGCAGGAAACAATGTCTGAAACTGATTTTTTTTTTCTGGGATCCCCCGGCTTTGGTTTCATAATCCTCCCTATTCTTGAGGTCTCAAGGTTGGCAAGCCCGGAGCAGATTGCACCAGCTGTTTGTAAGTTCAAGCTTAGCCTCTGCTATCGCATAAGTGTTTACTAATGGCTGGTTTGCACATCATTAAATTACATCGAGTTGCACCACACAAACTACTTCTCACGTCGAGTTTAATGCTACGATACTCACAGCCGGTAACTGCCAGCAGACGTACGTGTCATGTAATAAGCTGACTAACAAAACTAATGTTGGCCTGCCGATATGTTGGCGAGTTAATGAGATGATATAGTCCATACATCTGACCTGACCTTTTATTTTACAGTACTATGTTTATAGGCAGTCAGAGACAAATGGCTTCAAAACATTGTAGACCAATATAAGCTTTATTTTGAAAAACTCAATCATCAACCACATCTGATTCTTTCAAATTTGTCTGGCGTTAAACTCATTGACCAATCAGGGCTTAGTAGACAACAACAGAAACAGAAAAAAGGTTCCAAGTCAACAAATATATAATCTTAAATCTGTATATTCCTCCTAGGAATTGCTCCTAGAAACACAGTGTCATGCTGAATGATTGACATGAAACAAAATCAGTCTCATTATCGGGACAGGAAAGCAAAGTAATATCATGTTTTTCCCCCGTTCGCACGGGCCACAATCATATTTATTTAAAAAGCTACTCTGGAAAGCTTTTAGTCCGATTTCTGTGTCTCCTACACAAATATGTGTCACAATCTGCATGTTTTTGCAAGTATTTTGTTTTCCCCTATTTACTCAGAGAGCAGCCCAGATAGCACAGGCCTCCCTGTGAGTTCCACTATGTCTCTGCGTTTCGTCAGAATACCCCAGACTCACCATCAGTCTGTAGCAGTTCAAATAGCTCCACTCAATCTCTCAGCAGCCAGCGCAGAGGCACGAGGCCTAATAAGCACATGCTAAATGTGATAAGCTTCTTTGTAGCTGCGTTTTTCTTTTCTTTTCTTTTTTTTTCACCATTCTTTTGTTCCACCCTGGTGATTTACTCACTCCAGGCGATGTGCGCTTTATACACACCACAGAGCAGCGCAAATAGATTTCTGTCTCAATTGGTCCCTCGGTGTCACAGTGGAAAGCTACTTGGACAGAAGACAGAGGAGGAAAAGTGGATTTTTTTTTTTTTATGTTCGAAATATTCAAGCGCTAAATCACAGTGTGCGCTCTGAGGAGGGTGAATTTAACATTTTTTAAAAGGGCCCCTGTTGGAAACTGTGACTGGAGGCTGAATCCAAAGTGCAGCGTAGCTCAGCGCCACTCATGAAAATTCATTCACAAGTACCTGTGCAGAGGTCAAACCAAAGTTTGGGAGATGTTGCCAAAACATCTCCCACACATGAAATCCATTTTTGTCACAGGCGAGAAAAGATAGGTGCCATTTGGTTTCAGTTACAGTCTTAAGAGTGGACATGAGTGGAAAAATGTATGTCCTGACTGTTAAAACGCTGTTATATTAATATCTATGCGTGCATGCGGGTGTGTTTTTTCTACGCGTGCAACTGCTCACATCTCGCTCGCGCACTTCTGAACGCATAAAGACAATGAGCCACTTATGAGTACAGCACTCTGGCGTCTCTTAACCAAGGGGGGGCACGCTGACCAGCTGGTGGATCGCACAGCCAAAGAGATGAAAAGCAACTCTCTGCAACTCGCCCGAGTGGTACTGATGGAACCTTTTAAGAGCAGGATCGCACTCCAGTGAGTGAAAACATGGCCAACAACACTTTGGCTGATGTCATATCCCAGCTGTTACCTCAGTCAGAACAGGTCCCACCACGACTAAGTGAGTCTCAGCGCGACGCATTCCACGTAACGCGCAGTTGCTCGATAAAGCACAGAGAAGCTTTTTGAAGCTCCGTGTCTCCGCTGGTACTCTTGTGACCCCGGGCTGCCAACTACCAGGTCTCCAAAGGCCTACTGGTTAAAAAGAGCCGGGCTCAATCAGCACATGCTTAGACTGGCGATGACTCCCCTCCCCTTGTTGCTGTTAGTCTATCAGTGTTCCCCTTGTATCGCCCTCCATTTTCTGTCCTCCATAACAGACGGCACTCCCATGCAGCTGTTGAGAGGTTTTCCCTGATGTCATCTTAATAGTGCCCTGCCCCCTCTGTTTAGCATCCGTCTTTCAGCATGTGTACCAAAGCATTTTTGTTTGATGACATCTTTCTTTGTGGTTTTCACAGTTCAGGCCGCTGATTGACCTCTTTTCTTTTTCTACCAGCCAACTGCTATGTAGGAATGTTGATTGTGCAGTGTATTGTGTTATAATGGCATGAGGGACTGGCAGTCCAGCAGCGAGTTCACTGTCTTCTCGTGTCAACAGCCATTTTAGCCTCCTCCTCACCGAGAAGGGCACCGCATGGCCACAGCGCACACATGGAAAGGACAAGCAGTTATTCGGTTTTGACAACCAGTGCCAGCGAGACCTCAGCCTGACTGTCAGTGTGTGTATCTGTAAGTGAGTGTGTGTTTGTGAGAGTCTATGAATGTTATTGTCTGAGGTTTCCAGAGAGACTACCGGAGCGGAATGGCCAAATACCAGGTATACTCTCTTTCTTTCTCGCCCAGGGCAAGGTAAGACATGTTAGCATTCATAGACACAAAGCACTAGAGGCCAACTAGCTGAAAAACGGGAAGGAGAAGTGGACAAATGACATGCACAGCACAGTAAACCTCATTCGGGGTCAGGGCAGGGGGAACAAGGAGGTGGAAAGACTGGGGAATATGGATGAGTAAAGCAGAGTAACATTTGTTTGTGAATACGTCTCAGTGTGCATTGCAGGGGCCCCGGAGCTTGTTGTTTCACCGTTAAATGAGTGGCATTGTTGTTTTTTCTGTGTCATTAAGTATTCAGCGCTAACACTCGACGGAGTGTCACGTCAGAGATACAGGTGAGAGAAGAAAACAGACGGGGGGAAGACGGAGCGAGAGAACTCCTGTCAGCGCTGACTTGATTAGGTATCACAATCTAACAAAGCAAGAGTTTACTTATTTACACTAACACTCCTCGACAGTTCCTGCAAAATCCTCCAATGTTGCCAAACTGTGAAAAAATATCTAAACCCCCCACACCCCAAACAAGAGGAGACTGTTATTATTTTAATTATGCTCTTTTTGTTTCATTTCCCCACAGCTGAAAGTCAGCAGAGAAGTGTGTGTGTGTGTTAGGAAGCACCCCAGTGATTCTTCAGCAGGTACAAAAGCTTGCATGTAGGAAATAGCTCTTATTAAAGTCAATACATATACATATTCCTGATGCATAATTTATGGCTACTTCTGTAGCATTAGAGCAAGCACTGGAGAATAGATTCACACAATGCCACCAGTCTGGGATCTTTTCAAAGCATTTAGAGAAGGTGCACAAAATCAGGCCGAGAATAAAAATCTAGTATGTTTTAAAAAAGTACTGTGCAAATACAGTTCACTGCAACACGAGATAGTGTATTCACACGTGCATGAACGCATAACGTATCACCTTTACATGCACATGCAGAGGAGAATCTAAGGTCTGCTTTATTCTCACGTGTCCGCAGTGTCAGACAACAGGTTAATGGGGCAAAACAACTCAATTAAATAAGTCAACAGTTTGTGGTTCCCATCATTAGCGGCGTGGCCAAGCGGGCCAGAATATTGCACATTCCAGACTAAAGCAGGCCATCTGGTCCCCGAGTGCACAAAACATCTCTTTCACATTAAGTGTTTATTGTTTTCTTAGATTGATGCCGTTAATATCAGCCTTTCAGAATGACAGATTAGCATCACCTCCTAATCAGCACTATTAGGAGATAAATATCAGTAATTTAATCACTGCAGCAATTTCTTTTTACAATAATAAGATTTACAAATGCAAGTGATTAAGTAATTAGCTTACATCTCTGAAGATTACAATCCCCTGGACTTTGGGGCATCTGGCTTTCTGAAGATTACACGGTTTCACTTCAGTCGGCCGCCTTCATTTTTTTGTGAATGAGATTTGTGCTTGACCGAAGCATAAAGCAGTTTGCAAATGACCCCCAAATCCCTTCAAGTGATTTTTCTTTTTCTTTTTTTTTCCTCCTTCTTCTTCTTAAGTGCACCATTTTCCGAGTGGACACGCAGCACAAGTACTGCACACAAGGGAGACGAATGCCTTACATTTATTTCAATTGAAAAATTATATACACTTGATAAAATAAAGCCAGGCTGCGGGATGACATATCTAAACAGCTATCAAGGATTTCTTTGTTGCCCGGAGAACACTGGCCCTTGGGCTACTCCTGGTCTCCACATTCTAAATCTCTACTTTTTTTTATTTACTAAGTAATTTGTCGGTTAGTGTTAATTTCCTAAATGCAACATAAAAGGAGCGCAGTGCGGTGAGAAAAAAAATTAAAGGGGAAAATCATAAAAACAGCAGAGAATCAGGCAAATTGCTTCCATGTGTCTGTGGCTGCCAGAGCTAAAGGAAGCAGAGCGCTGCCTAAATGCCCCTGACCCGCCAAGACTGGGCCAATTCAGTTTGAAAGGCCCAGCTCTCTAATGAAGGCCTAATTTTTATTGCCACTCCATTGACTTCAAAGCAGTTCAGGTTGCCAAACATAATTTCACTAGAGGTATTTTCAGGTGCACTGCAAATAGTTCATAAATAATTTCCCCATTAGTCCAGGCGATGCACTTTTTGGGTGAATGTTTCGTCTGTTAGGTCTCTACCACACCACTCCTCCCTCCCTGTGGCCCCCAACGCCACCGCCACCACCACCAATAACACACCAAGCAACGTCCCTGCATCCTTCCTCTATCCCTGCGCCCCCGTCAGCCCCTATAACCTTAGTCCTCTAGGAGCTTAAGGAGTCAAGTACCGCTTAGTGGCTCTGGTAGTTTTCTGTTGAGGCAATGAGACAGGCTGGCCATGGCTCGGCGCTGTCAATCCTTTTAGCGAGGAGCCCCCACAGCCGCCGAGACACGGCTCCACCATTACAGGATTAGTGAATTAAAATAAATCCAACCCCAAGAGGTCCAATCACGGCCTGCTTATTGGTTGTGACCATGCTGTCACTTTGAATGGCTACCTGCTATTGTTCGAGGAACGGCGTATGAGATGCAACATCGCCACAATTTGCCAACACTGGTGCCTTGGCTTTCATAAAATCCATCTAAAAGAGCTCGAAGCAGACACACAATCATTTGAATGGAACTATTGTATTATGAACTTATGTAGCAGGTCAGTTTCGGGTGGGAAGGTTAAATCTTTAGCAGAAATGAGCATGTGCGGTACACTTAAATCACATCAAAGTGGTTTCTTTTAATCGTTTTTAATTAGAAAAGTTTCTTTAATATCTAATTTATGACTGATCCTTATTGTTTGTGCTCCAGCCGATCACAGGTGTGAGATTAGAGTAAGATTCTCTGTCACGCCACGGGTGCGACACCGTTTTAGTCCGTCCTGCATGTGACTTCAAACCCCACCAGGAGCGTTTCAGAAGCCCACCAGACTTTGTTTACTGGCTCAGATTTGGTCATTTTCCTGGTTTATGTGCTTCTAAATATTCTTCCACATGTGTAAAAATGCTACGTAGTTAGTTTCTGTGTCTGGCTTCCTGTCAGCTCGAGGTGCTCTCTGTGTAAACTGACGCAGAACTGTCAGAAAATAGAACAGCCACGTATTTCACACCAAGAATGAGGTGGAACTTTGTATTTGATGTGAAAGACTTGATGAGACAGTTGGTTTGGATCTGAAGTCCATTTGGCGCCACTGCAGTTCACTTCCTACCTGGCCCGGTCCTGTCTATCATACCCAGCCTGATCACATCGCTGGCGGGCCCCTGAACTCCACCGTAAAAACTGTGAAAAGGAAATTTCCGAATAAGGATCAATATATCACATTACCTCAGAATGATCGTTAACATTAGAGAATAGCTAGCCGTTTAATGTGTGCATAGGCGCCCGTCCAAAATGTGGTGTATTCTGTCAAATCAGCGTTTTAATGGATAGTGAAAGCCTCCCAGGATCCTGCAATCACAAACCTAATTCAAAACAAACTAATAATAAAAAGAATCAGTGACATCAAAGCACATGTGTTTCCCATTTCCAGGCATTCTCAGAGAAGTAGTGGAATCTTGTGGGGCCGTGCCTTGACTTAGCAAGCCGTTAAACTAGTTTTTCCCTTTGTCCGGCGCTCTGTAAAGAACTTCATAAAAAACTATGAACCTTTTGATAGGTAATAACACACAGGACGTTGCATGAGCCCTGAGATGAGCTGGAGAACTCTGGAAATGGACCGGGGCACCGAATGTAAATCTCACAGACAGGAGTACCGAGCTGAGTGCCCATTAACAAACCGCCCTCCCCCCACAACACCCCACGTTTCTCCTCCTTTTTTTTACATCGAGATGTTATTATTGTTCTATAATTGCGTTTCCTCCCCTGCAGCAAACCAAGATTCCTTGAAGAGGGAAAAATGGAACACTTCTTTATTTTAAGCAGGCAGGTATTTTTCAATAAACCGTGCGTGTTGTCATTGTACACGTAACATGTTTAACGTGAAAACAGGCCGTAAATCACAGCGGTGATAACTGATTACTCTCAACTTCTCCTCCCTCTCCACCAAGTCTGTGTACTTCGGTATTGTGAACGTATGACATGTGCAGATTTATTTTACGTTAAAGGACTTCAGGATGGCTGTATCAGGATGGATTTTTCCTTTACCATCATACTTTTGCATGTTTTAGCAGCTGGTTTTAGCCCGATAAAAACTAACCCTGTATACTTAAAGCACCAGTATTGTAGGATTTACTGGCTTTTAGCACTGACGTTGCAGATTGCAACCAACTGAATGTGGCTTTGGCTTTGAGAAACTATGGTGGCCACAAAAACTTGTAAAAACGCAAAAGAAAAGAGGCTGGATTGTCTGTTTGTTACATGATGGTGCACCTTAAATTCTTATTTTACACAAATAGAAACAAAAATATGAATGTTATATTCAATTTCTGCCATTAAATCTTACACCGGGCCTTTATTTTCATGTTTACTAGCTAACAGTAGCTTCTTCTTGTCTGCCTTTGTCCTTTTGCTGTGTTTTTCTACCCGTGACCACCACATGTACATCACTGGAATAGTGTGAAACCATCGGCAGTGTGCGTGTTTGTGCGTCCTAGTGCACGTAACAAATAAAAGACAACACATTCATGGGAAAAAAGCTCCACGGCACAACAAGAGGTCAAATATTCCCTTTAAGTTTTGATTTATTTATTAATAAATACAATTTTAACAAAAGACGAAAATGAAGAAAAACATATAATTGAAAGTTTAAGATGTATTTGTTGCTTCTTGGATAAATAAGGTTTGTTCAAACAGTCTCTGCTTACGCCTGCACTATGTGGGCCTATATGTTAAAATCATTTCTAATAAATAAAAAGGGAAGCTGCATGTTAACTGTGACGGACTGTCTTTCACAAGCAAACTTTAAGTCTGTGTAAGTTTGTTTCCAAACTAAATGGAATGAATGAAAATGTGTGGCTCCCTGAAAAGATTGAAAAATAAAAGTCTTCATTTTCCTTTCATCATTCTTAATAACATGTTTTGTTTGTGTAGCCACAGTTTGATTAGTCTTATTCATCTGTGCTATAGACTTACACAAAATATTAAAAACACATGTTTCTTCATTATAACAAACATGAGCCACACACACACACACACACACACACACTGTCCTGCTGCTGTGAACACTGAAAATAGTCCTAGAGACGATAAACATAAAACATATTTACTTCTGTTTTAGTAACTTTTGCTAAGATATGAAGTCTTTTATTAGAAACTGAAGGTGTATATTTGTGATTAACATCTTCTGCAGGACAGTTTGGCGCAGTTGGAAAGTGTTTTTGGTCTTTTGGTGGTATTTTTAAAGAATAAATAAATCATAGAGAGGTTTTGAAAAATGCTGGCTTGGCAGTGATGTACACATGCACATCAGCATCACATTAGCAATAATAGGCTAATTCAAAAGGTGTCACTAAATGCATCATAGTTACTCAGGATAATCTGATTACTGGGTAGAAAAGTCAATCATAACAGCCGCTCATGAAAGCATCCGGATAAATGAACATATATGAACAGCTGCTGTTCTCCCTGCTCTGCACATTGCCGCCGTGTTTATCTCTGTCAGTCTGCTGTTTGGGATCTGATCAATAACACAAGACTGATGTGCCTCATGATTCATGACTACAGCCGCTCTAATTCCCTTACACACACAAACCTTCATTAATGAGTTGTTATTGGAAGAAAGAGAGCCCTCGGTATCTGTTAAACACACATGGGTCCTCTTAATGAGCTCGCTCTCTCAGCGCACACAGTCGTCTCTCTGTCAGCTCTCGGGCACAGACCTTACCCCGAGGTTCAAACTTCACCCACACTCCCGAAAAACACGGTGGAGGAGAGCCATTGTTCCAGTGTTTGTGGTGAAAATGTTCATACAGCTGAAACCACTACCTTAACCGTACCCTTGTCTCGACTGCAGCGCTCGTGGTTCCTCGAAGGAAAATAAAAAAGCACCTGCTTTCCGCTGCTGGGACTGAATGAGTCCTTGATTTTTTTTTTATGGACGGAGATGTGTCCAGACTAGCTCTGTGTGCTCTAGCAGGGCCCTCGTCCGGGCCCCAAGAGGGCTCCCAGCCGTGTCCTTCAACCAATTCTGTCGACTCCCAACAGGAAATGAGGGCTTCAGGGGGCACTGGTAAGGAGACGGGAGGCTGAGTCACATGGAGGGGTACAGACACGCCGCACACCCAGAGCAGATGTTAAAAGAAAGAATCCAACGATAACATTCAGTGGATCACTGATAGAAAACAAGGCGGTTGCCAAGAAACAGGATTTCTTTTTATTCTTTGACATAAATCAGTCTGTCTGAATCCAACAGAATTTACAACCAGGAATTACTCAGATTTCCAGAAAGCGTTTCAGTTCAAAGAACACTTTAAAAAGTTTTTTTTTTGAGGGGGGGGGGGGGTCTTTTGTCTTTGCGAGAGGCAACCCCTCCCAAGCAGAGGCAGCCATTTGACTTTCCGGACATAATTAATCAGGGAGAGCGGCACGACACTGATCCGCATCAAACACCCCCCTCTTTATTTCCAGATATATTCCACTAACACTTTATAATCATAAATAATCACACACAAAAAAAGACACTCAATTAGATTAGTCTCCAAAGTCCTGGCATTATGGGAGGAAAAAAAAAGACATTCCTCTGGTCCTTTGCTAACTATCAAGCTAAAGCGTAATTGCTCTCTGGTGACTTCATATCAGTTGCAAGCTCGGGGTTTAACTCGCCTTATTAGGGGATTTTCAGAGCGGCATTGGATTGAGTGTATTGAGTTTAGACTGACTAGTATGAAAGGGAAGATTGGAATCATCCAAAGACAGTGTATGCGTAAGATCAGATTGGCCCTTGTTTTGATTATTGTGCGACATGTTGTGCGAAGTTATCGTCTGCAACATAATGATGTCTGGAGTTTGTGCCCGGAGTTTTTCCATTAGCTAGTGAGGTTTCCGGGGGGAAAGGGGGCGAGACTCTGGTGAATAACAGCACGTCTTCTGATGCCTGCTGAGAGATTTAAACATGCACTCAACATGCATGTTTAAATCCGCACGTCTGACCAATACAGTGGTTGAATTTTGCTTTTTCTTAACATGATATTAGAAGTTTTCCCCCCCAAGTTCCAACAGTCCTATCGTTGCACGCCAGCATACACTTAGAAAAAGAAAAGGAAACATAACATTGAGCAGAAACTACGGATTTGATTCTTGAAATTAGACCACATTTATGACTTTGTAAAAGACATAAGTCAGCGAGCGGTTGTCCTCCCAAGAAGAACAGCATTCATTTCATTAAGTGTCCAACGACAACATAAGTTTAAGACCAACACCAACACATCTCAATAAAAAAATAACAGCACATCTACAAGTTATTTTTACTAACAATGAACCTCTGTAATTTTCTTAATTTCGTCAACATCCGATTTTCCACAATTTTATGGCTTACATGACGAGTGTGCCGTATCTTTTTCTAATTTATTATCAGCGTGCATCATTTGCTACTCCCAGGGAGAGCTCGAACACGTAGGTTCTTCACCACATCATGCCACCAGATCCAATCAGCGGTAATAGGAGTGATTGGAGTGGGTTTGGAAGGGGTGTGGGATTGTTATTGGCTGGTAAAGGAATCAAGGAATCACTGCACTGAAAGAAATTCCTTTCCCCAAACCCCAGATTTTTTGTTTCTTCCTATGCCAACTGAGATTACTGCATAAGGGTTTTTCTCCCTGCCGCGTCCCCCTGGTGAAAGAAATTGCATTGACCTCTTCTATCTATTGCTTCCATATGCGGGCAGTTATCTCTCTTGCAAATGGAAATGAGACCCAAAATTGCAACAAATGGGGCCATGCCACTGAATGCAGATGTTCTCCGCTCCTCGCCCAGAGTACACATGCCCGATCAAATTAACTTTAACCCCTCCGCCGACAGAACAGACATCTCTTTTACAAACCCTCCGCTCCAGCAATTTGTTTTGAGTCGAGGCCCGAGGAACAACTGTATGTCCACACGTGGTAAATAAGAAGTGATGGTATCAAACACCTGGACCAGGCAGTATTACCCCTGCTGGAGGGGATCCCAGCACCAGGCCTCTAGAAGTCTTCGTCTTCCCATGCACTGGGCCCAAGTTTGGCCTCCTGGTCAGCTCCCTTTCCTTTTGAGTTTCTCTTCTCTCTCTCTCTCTGCTGGCTGTGAGGGGAATCGGCTGTTTGACAGAGAACACCTGCTCGTGGGGTGATTCTTGGGGGTCGAGGCTGAGAAGTTACAGTGATGGAGGGATGAAAGAACGGGTGAGAGAGGGTTAGAGGGGGAAGATTGTGAGAGGCTAACAGGTGCTTCCTCCATGGGACTCTGGGAAAGGCGAAGCTCTGGTAATGTATGTAAATGGGATCAGGCTCTTCATGCCCATATCCCTTCATCAAGTCTCTCTATCTTTCTCTCTCTCTCTTTCTCTGCACTCCCTCCCCCCTCCCTTCCTTCTGAGTAATAAGAAAGCCCTATAAAAGTGGCCTCAGAGATAATTTGCCAAATTGGTTGAATGTTGCTGAGAGCCTGGAGTGTTAATATGCATCCATTCAGAGCAGGCAGAGGTCAGAGGAGTCACTGGTTAGCAGGAACCAGACAGAAACAACAGTGCTCAGATGATCCCATCCCACATAATGCCCTTTAGGGTTGTTCTGTAATGACCAGCGTGTCTGAGCACATTTAGCGCTACATATATCCACAATGGATATGTATCGCGTACACACCCACACTTCTGAATGATCTCAGTATTGTTGTTGGAGACTATATTCTTTACATTTGGGGCGATTTCTGCGTGTGTCCTCTGCGTCCATGCATGTACGTTTATATCTTTAGTGAAGCAATTCCTATTTTCTTTCCTCCCTGCCACCATCTGCTCTCCTTTAGGGACCCTGATTATGGCTAATGAGTGTTTCCAAGCCCAGTCCCTCATCTATCTCCACAGAACCCAAAATACAGAACACGTCCCTGCTATTTCTCCACCCGTGGCCCTTTTTTTTGCTTCCACACATCCATCTCTCTTCATCTCTCTAGCAAAAAAAAAAACACACACAGCAGCAACACCGTGTGCTTAAATCTATGCCATCATTTATAAGGGCTGTCAGCTTAATACACACACATATTACATACATGTAGAAGGCATGCGGAATTGGAACATACAGGTGCTAACTTATTTGGCTGGGTCTGTTCCTGGTCCAGGCTAATGAGGAGCAGGTGAGTGGCTGTTGCTTTAATCAAGTGGAGAGTGGGCCGGGCACAGATTTGCAGCTTGTTGAAAGGCCAGTCATACACATGGGCTTCATTATGGGGTTAGGGGAAAATCAGTCAGGAACAATTGTTTTCCCACTCTCGCAGCTAAACTGGAATAGTTTTCTCTCTTTATGTCCCCCCCCCACACACACACACACACATACACGTACACACAGCTCAGAAAAATGATAGATTCGAAAAATTTGTCTACTTTGGAGACAAAAACTCCTGAAGCGATGTGATCTGAATACCAGACACAGGCGTGAGTCGGTGTGATGTTATTGAAGAGAGAATGTGATTAACTTTGCCAGATAACAAAGTGAAGTTAAACAGAAAATGTTGCTTGATATTTATTCTTAAATTTTTTAGAAATCCACCCCTCTAAAGTTTTAAAACTTCCATCAGCAGCCCGATAATTTCACACGTTAGGATACATTCAGTTTTATGTATCACTATCCGCGTTAACAATCCCAGTTTTTTAAAATTACGCCACTAAAACTATGAGTAAGCGAGCGCATTTATCGTCCGCGCTCATTACCAGATGCATAATTAAAAAATCCCCACGTGTTGCATTTCTCACCTCGGTGTATAATTGGCCAATAAATATTTATAGCGTTATGGTCGAGTATAAGAGCTGTACAAAAATGTTACCAATTTAATTTCCTCAAACTGTGCAGACTGATTTATGGTACCAGGAAGGAGCTTCAACCAAGAAGAGGCCTGACTAACTACCTTAGATGGAAAATCAATTCACACACACACACACACACACACATCTGCACATGCTGCACATTGTTACAGGGAAGTGATTAAATTCTTCTCTACTCGTATTACTTTATCTGCTCATTAGCAAAATGCTAGTGGAATCAAATGCAATTAGCATAGGGAGCATATTTTGGACCGCACGTGTCAACATAGTTTGTATGCCAAATACATTTTATAGTAAACTTTCATTTTAGGCGAACCTGCAGTGATGCAGTTTTTAGTTGTTTTTGGCAAACCTTTATCTCCTTCCTCTCTGCTGCATTAACTAACTCAGTAAATGATTTCTGCAGCAGCTATGTGCACGGATCGGGTGCTAAATAACAAAAAGCATATAAAGTAGAAGTGGATGTTTTCATAATATATTTGTGTTCTCGTAGCAGCCTGCACGGCTGGATGAGGGTTACACCGGCTGATGTGAGATCAGGTCGGCACCAAAGTCGTCTGAATTTCAAGTCCGACCGTTGGCGGCTTTGAGCAATCAGTTTAAAAAAGGAAATTTACTGCACGAAATATATTCAAACTGACTACATGACAAATTCTGCGAGCAAGATTTGTCTCACTATGAATCAAGCTTTGAGTGACTAAAGTGGGATAAACAAAAGGAAACAAATTATGTCGGTGGGCCACAAAGAGCTGTTTGTGATTTATGGACCACTGGGGAGGAATAAAAGCACATTCACACAAATGATTCTAACAATTCTGAGCAAATGAGCAAATAACTTCATGTTAGTCTTGACGGGAATATATGACTATTTTGGGGGAGTTACAGCATGGAGCCCCCCTCGTTTTCAGTTTAAATGGAGTGATTCTTAAGAATTATGACGCTAAGGGACTACATGAAAACTGAGGAGGCCTGTGTTTAAAAAGTGAACATCTGCATTTGATGAATAGCTGCAAATATGTTCTAAATATGTCAAAGCTGGAAGTAAATAGTTACTTTAGTATTTGACAAATCAGCATTTGATTCCCAAATTTATTTGTGGATTTATTAGATGTGCTTCCTGCTTATATTAGCAGTGGAAATACACACATTTAAAACCATAATAATTATATTTCTGGTTGACGGTAGCTGAATATGTAATGCTTTAGTTTTGTTTATTCTGAGGCTCATATACAAAATCCACAGAGACAAAGTCCTCATCCTCATCCACCTTCTTTCTTTTCTCCGTGTGTTGAAGACTTTTTATCATCGCAACTCCCTCAGCCCGAGCAAGGACACAGAGCTTTTACCCAAAGCTTTTACTCATGCAAACCAAATCACTTTTTCTGTTTACCTTAAGAAACTCACTTCGCATTCAGTGTTTTTTAAGTATTCCTATTCACAGGAGGCGTGTGCAAAGCAGTGCTCGCTTTCTGAGTCCAAGCTGTAATGACTTCTCAGTACTTAAAAATCATATGCTTTACCCTGTAGTTGAACTTTTTTGGGTGGTTTTCGAGGAAAATGTGTGTGTGTGTGTGTGAGAGAGAGAGATAGAGAAAGAGAGACACACACACAGATTGTGTGTTTATAACTTTGCATGCATACATGCATGCCTGCGTGTGCTAAACTCGACAATCTCCGCATCCCGGAGTTGAAAAATTAAACTTGACCTAGCTCTGCATCTGCAAGACTCCCGGTGAACTTCGGAAGGTCATCTCCGAAAGTAAACGCAAGGCCCGCTTTTGCATAAAACTTGACGGCTGATCTATGACAAAGCTGCTTAATGTGTCACTCCACTGACAGGCTCCCATCATTCCTCATTAAGTCCAGCCATGTCAGGGGTGTCAGCTGGAGTCTCTCACCATACACCAGCTCCCCAGCCATATGAAAGCAGGTGACAGGAGGAGTTACTGTCATAAGGGAGGGACTGTGAACTCGCACCAACCCCTCTGTCAGGCGCTGTGACTGGAAAAATACTGCACAAAGACGCAATAACAAGGAATGTTTTTGGTCGCTTATTGCCGCGGATCAGGGAACAATTAGGAGACTTTTTTTTTTCTTTTTTTTCTCACAAAGGTCTTTCCTCGGAGTCAGGAGGCCGTTAAGTTGTTTCAGAGACACCCTGCACCTGTAGTGCTGCTGCTCTCTGAACGAAGGGCAGGCGTGGGAGTGTGAAAAGAAGTTCTCTTTAACCTCTGAACCCTGCCCCTCACACTGTTTGAAAGTGTGAAATGGGTGGCAGAGGAAGACATGGCTTTACGTTTGATGAAGAAAGAGGAGAGAGTGGAGGAAAATGAAGGGGAAAAAACGGCAAGTTGACGCTTGGAGTAATGTGATAGCTGTGTGACGCTTTAAGCCTTCCACGTCGGGGGGGTGCCATTTCATTTGGACTTTTATGGTCGTTTGAATATGCACGAGGGAGAATTATGAAACAGTAGACACTGCATTACTTATGGCTGTGTTGCGTAGTCATCTTGGGTATTCATTCAGCAGAAGACGTGGAGCTGCACTCCAGAATGTGCCTCTCTGTTGCCAGTAGGTGCAGCTGTAGTTTAAGCCAGAAAATGAGTGAAAGAGACGTGGGAGGGGCCGATGCATGGTCTGAGTTTAGTTAGAGTTAATTGAGGGATGATATTAACAGACCATGAAAAGTTTTTGGAGTGCTCCACTATAAGGAGCTGGACCACTTGGCAACAGACATGTTAAGGGAGACAGTGGGAATCATTTTCCCTGGTCCCCCATTGAGCCTGACCGGCTTTCCAAGTACTGAGAGAGAAAACAGACGCTGATGTTTGATTAGTCATAGCGAGCATCAAGCCCGAGCTTTCCTTCTCTGCAGAGGAGAAGCAGCTGAGTCAAGAACGCTGACTGTTAACTCCTAACACGTTTTGTTGTTTGTCATCGTTAATGTGCCTGAACATGAGGCCTGAACGGATTTCATGATTTACTGTGTCACGGATAAACATAGAAAGCATTCATGCATTATCGGTGCATGCGTGTGTGTGTGTGTGTGTGTGTCAGGTGGATTTCTTTGAGACCGTTAACCTCCCCAGAGGAGGAAGTTTCACCAGCAGGGTCTGCTCGTCGTCTGAGCACGTCCACTTCCTGTGGGTTTAAAACACCGTTTCCTGTTTGGCTGGTGGCCCGCTCGGTACGGTCCCCATATGATGTGTAGTGGACTGAGCAGGAGAGTGTCTGTATAGGCTCCTATGTCTGTGTGTGTGCCTGCCATGCAAAACCGTAAAGCTGTCCTAACTTAAGCAGTGATTAATACACCCATCACTTTCTAAATGCTGCCTGTCTGCTCTGCAGCTCGGCCTCCACAGAGCACACCAATGTTTGCCTTTCCCAAAGCGCCCTCCCTTTACGACGGCGCGGGGTCACGGGGAGAAAAGAAGCATTCTTTAATTTGATAATTAGTCCGCGGACTCTTTGGGGGTGAAAGAAAAGGATTGGCCTCATTAGCTGTAATTGTCTAATTGCCTTTCATCTAAATAGTGCATAATTTTCACTTCATGGATTATACAAATACCATAAATGCACCTCTGTGTTATTTGTATATCTTGCAACTCACCTCTGTTGAAAAAAGAAAAAGCTAATTCTGCTGTCAGGGCCTGCCGGAGTGAGAGATGAGTGTGTTTAAAGAGTGAGACGAGTGGAAGGATTGGAAAAAAGAAGTGAAGGGGATACAGTGACAAATAAGACGGAACAGATGAGTGGATCTGCTAATAGACTGAAAGAGAGCCAGAATATTTTTCCCCCCATTACATTTTTTCCTCTGATAATATCCTCAGTATTACTCTATTACAATGACAAAAACACAGGACTTTCCAGGATAATGTAACCGTCCTGTTGGTTTGTGTGATGGCATTTTAATTATTCTAACTTTATTTTGCTATGGAGAGAAATCAGAGACATGAATCAAATGAACAAATCACAGCACCAGAGTTAATGATCCCTCCAAAAGTGACCCAGAATCCAAACATGATTTGATTTCTGCTGCTTTCAGCTTTGTTCGCTGTGCACATAACAGAATTTTAAGCTCTGTTTCTTTCCAGAGTTCACCAGGAAAAACAGACACTTCCAAAAGCTGTTTCAGTTTCATAATTATAATTATTAATCGTATAATTTATACAACGCTGTCTATGGGAAACATGATTGAAATGTCTATTATATTAGAATTCATGCTCCTGAGATCCTTAACCATAGATGTTTCTTGTACAGGCTGCAGAATAGTGTGAACTCTGACCTGCAACAAACACAAGAACAATTGTGTTTTCACGTCTTCTACATGGATCATCAACCTGTTGGCTTCATGCCCTGATCAGACAGTGTTCGCAGTGAGAGGTGGGGAGCATTTTAGACAAAAAAAACATAACGAATAATAACCATAGTTACCATGATTTGAACAGAAAACATCAGGCCTGGAGGCAAATTAGTGCCGTACTTTGCCAAATCGCAAAAATATCAGCTTGATTTTTGCACTGAATTGATATATTACCGTGTATGGAGCCACAGATGTTTGTTGCTGTTGGTTAAACGATGATTACGGCTGTTACGGTAACAGATTTCCACATGATTATCATGGCCATATTAATCCTGATATCTATTGAAATTTGTAATGCTATATATCAAATTAATCTTTAACTTTTATTGTGTGCTTTGTTTCTTTTTGGCAAATTAATTACACCTAAAATAATATGTGATATAGAGAGAGTCAGTAACTATAACTGTACAAAACTCTAACTACAATGACCGTGAACCACAAAGCAAGAAGGGGGAAAAAAACTGAAATTATTACATAAGAGGTGCTGGATTATTTACGATATTATAATATGTGTATTAATTTATTAATTAGGTTATCAATAATACCAACACCTGTGGTTATAATGAGTGTTTTTCAAGCTTTATTTGAAACCTGTGTGACCTTTTGTAACAGGAATAAGAGAGAGGAGAGAGCTTGCGGTCTGTTAAGGTGTGTGTGCAGTGGGCTGGGGTTTGGAGGGGGCTGCTCATGCATTAACACAGACATAAACAGATCAGCATGTCGGCCGTATATGGCCTCACTCTGAGTCCCACCTCCTCGTGTGTTACACCCACGAGAGGCATCATCCCTCACAAGAGGAACAGGCCCTGTAAGTGAGCAGTCTTTCCTTCATTCACACCCCCCCTGCCTCCTCCCCACCACCCTAAACAGAAAACACACTTATCTATGCCGGGGCCACCTGCCAGTGCAGGCCTGTCCTTTGTGTGGATGTCTGTATAAGCCTGGGATTCTGTTACCCTGCTCCCCAGGGAGGGCAGACACCGCTGTAGGCAGCCGAGCTACTGGTAGACTGCATGCTTGAACAGGATGACATGCAGCCTAGTCAGTGGCAGAAGGAAGTACATCACTTATTATCTGTGCTGATATAGACAGCTTAGAGGTCCAGTGTGTAAGATTCAGAGGGATCTATTGACAGAATATGGCAGAGATGAAATATAATATTCAGAAGTATGTTTTCATTCGTGCAGGAGACTGAGGGCCTCCCCTCCGACAAAGCTTGGAAACAGGAGCCCCCTCGCCCTCACTTACTTTACTTTTCTCAATGCCTATGGGAGCATGATTATGTCATGTGATCCCATAGGCCCCAGCAACTGTGCCAGTATATCCTAATATCGTTGTTTGACATAACTTCAGACCACACCAAATGTTCAAGAACAGGTCTGTCCTCAGGTATTTATTAGTCTGTCTCTATTCTGTCTATCTATTGGGCTAATCTATGTGAACCTTTGATAACTGATGTAATAACTAATATAATATTGTTTCCTTCTCTCACACTGTCTGGAGGCCCAGCTCACACTTTAATACCTCTTTTTTTTTCTTGCTCATTTAGCATTTTTTACGGCCACCAGAGGTTCCCACTACATACTTAAAATGGGTGCTTGGGTTGAGGGGTATTCAGTTGGTTGCAATCTGCAACCTTACACACACACACACACACACAGAAACACACACAGCTTTTGTTCCATTAGCTGTGTTTGTTAAAGAAAGCCTGTTCAAATGTTCTTTTTAAATGGAAACATAATATGTTTTAAACTTATACACTATTATTTTACGATAAGATTTACGAGACTGCTCATTTTTGTAGCCTTCAACAACTGGTTTTGGATCTGGCTAAGACTGGCGACCTCTTCAACTTCAACTTTATTTATTTCTATAGCACCTTTCATACAGAATTGTAGCCCAACGTGCTTCACAGAGCAGAGTAAAAACAGAAATAGACAAAAACTAACAGTTCTTAAGGCAACAGAGCAGTTGCATGAAAAACTAGAAGAAAATTAGAAGAAAAGGAAAAAGCATAAAACTACAACAATGAAACAAATAAGAAGTAAACTTAAGACCTGTAGGGTAAAAATCATAATTTAAGAACAGTTGCAGTAGAAGTAGATAAGCCCTGTACAGTGAATAACCACCAGAGATAAATGTAACAGGGAGTGATCAGGACATAAAAACTCTCACAGTTTCAACAAAAACTGAACAAGAAGGGAGTATTTAACGCAAGACTGCTGTGATAGACGGCATTAGTCTTAGCAAGGTGTGTCTAATAAACTGCCAATCGACTGTATGTCGCCCTGCTAGATCGACTACCACACAGGTATGTGTGACGGCTCCATGTCTTCCAGTTGCACCTGCTGATGAAAAGTCTGGTTTGTCAGGGCGATGTGATGTTTATAAGTGGCAAACATTACTCCAGCAGAGCAGCAGACCAGGTTTATATATATATATATATATATCTATATTATTATATATATATACTATATATATATATATATATTTTTATTTGCAGCCCTATAACGCTGTCTTCTGTGTCTCTGAAACGCTGCAGAACGGGCGCTGATAAGGATATGAAAAGTATCCGCTAGTGATGTCACCGGCATGTAGTCGGTGTCAGTGAATGCGGAGGAGAACTGCCATGGTTTGAGCCTGATATACCTTCAGTGGGCCTGACTTTGTTCGCTGTGGTAACAAATACCTATATTTGAAGAGACTCTGGAGAAAAGTTCTTGGCTGAATGGATAGAACAGAGTCGGAAACAAAAGCAACTTGACAGACAGCAGAGAAATAACATTTTCTCCACCAATGGTGTGTGTATTTGAAAAAAAAAAACCTGTTGTCAAACGATTGTCAAAAAATCAACTCCTGTTGAAGGATCGGTGTATTCCTCCACTCGAGACAGATCTCGGGTTAGCTGGCCTTAAATTCAGCCAGGCGCTGAGCGTGCTCTTTGAAATGTCATGTAAGACAAGCTTCGAGGATCACAGTTATAAACAATGAAGAATCATATGGCACATGTCAGGACCTCATTAGTGGTTGGTGTTATTGGGTTGTTCTGTGATGTCGCGGTTAATTCTGTTTGCACAGTTGCTGGGGTGAGGATTGATAAAGGCCGCTGATGTAAGTCAGCCCTCGTTCGGAAGGCTGCATCCACTAAAGATGGAGTCGGACATAGTCTCCAGGCTTCACCTTCTCAACCAACTGTCAAATGTGATTGTAGGAAAGTATTCAGGGGGCTATTTTCGTTCAATTAAATAGAATTATGCAATTATTGTGGATCTCCAGCAGGAGTATATATGTATGTAAAAAAAAAAGTGTAATGACTTTTGCATGTCTGTATTAAGGAGCTCTCAATCTCAGAGGCCTGAATGGGAAATACAGCCCATCTGCTGAACAAGGCAGCAGGGATAGAGATGATTGCATCACAGGATCATCCATTAGTGCTGTCATCTGGAATTCACCATGGGACCACAGTGCAGTGAGCTGCTCGGGCTCGGAGCAGTTCATTTAGCGGCACACAGTGCTTACAGCAGCAACAGTCTATCCCAGGTCAGTTACGCAGGAGGTTGGCAGTCGGCTCGGAGCAGCACAGCCGTCACATTTTGATTGAAGCGTCTGTTACATTCTGATTAGAGATGCGCTGGTTCTTATTTTGATACCTGAAGTGAATCAGAGTCCCAATCTCACACTAACGCACTTGTTAGTCAAACTATTGGACAGCAGCGTCGGTCAGTCCAACACTGTGGTCCAGGAATATCTCAACAACTACTGAATTTTTACATTTACAGACATTTAACAGACATTCATGATCCCCAGAGGATGAAGCCGATCGACTCTGGCGATTCTTTGACTTTTCCTCCACCTGTGTGGTCTTTGAGTGATGATGAAGTTGGTTGGTGGTTAAGATGAGTTTAAAATCACTTTAGCGCCACCATCAGGTCAAATGTTTGAACATGGTAAACATCACACCTGCGTGTTAATGCATGTTACCATATATTTGGCTCAAAGCTCTCGCAGTACAGCTTTACAGAGCTGCTAACATGGTTGTAAATCTTATTTTTTATTTGGGATCTGTATATGTCTCTGTGTGGAGCTGGTTGGAGATCATCCTTCAAACTGTCAGGCAGAGTAACAGAGGCTGTAGCTACAGACATTTCTTTACCAACATTCTTCTTACACCAAAAAATCCAACCTGGCATGTCTCCTGTCACGGTGAGGCTGCAACGCTGTTCTGGTCCGTTCTCCATGTGACTTCAAACTCCACCAGGAGCATTTCAGAAGCATTTTGCCCTCCAGGCTTTGACAAGTTTCTCAGATTTGGTCATTTTTCTGGTTCATGTGCTTCTAGATATGTAAATGTTCCATGTTTGTCTGTGTCTGACTTGGCTGCACAGAGCCAGCTCGAGCTGCTCTGTGCACATCGATGCAGGCTTCTAATATAAAAATAAAAAATAAGAATTGAATACAACATCCGCAATTAGCTGCATGCATCGCATCTGTGCCTTTTGTGCTCTTTAAAATATTATTTGTCTTTTTGACATTGCAAAAATATTAAAGTATCATTTAAGAATAAAAAAGAAAAGGTGATAACAAATGTGACTTAAATTCAGCTTTAATATGTCGTAGTGAAGTCACTATGAAACTCTGGTTTCATTTGTTCAATAAAAGGCTCATGCCACATTTCTTCAGATGATAACGTGTTGCAACATTTCATGTATTCTGCATACTGAGAATAAATAAATGAATAAATAATGCATGCACTACATTTCTTGTCAATGAATTTAACCCTTCTGTCAGCTCGCGAGCAGTAAACTGCTTGGCCTAAACTAACGAGGTTCTAGTGGCTGTTGACTTGAATAACAACATGTTAGTCACCGTGTGGAACGAAGAACAAAGACCTTCTTCTCGTTACTGCTGGTGCCTGATTGTTCTCAGCCCTTCTCTCTCTGAAGACGGCTCCTAATATCATCTCATAATCTGCCATCCTCTCCTCTCTCCCCCCTCCACATGCCCCCGCCGCCGCCACTCTCTTTCATGTCTGACTGTCGTTCAAAGCCTAATCATTAATGTGATTTATTTCTCGCCGTGTATTATTTTGTTCCTCTAATTTGTTTGGGTTTTTCAGCATGGGTGTAAATCAGAATCAAAGCGATTGCCACTGCTTTTCCCTGTCACCTCTCTTAATGGCCTGTCTACTGGAGGTTTGCGCTGAGAAGAAGCAGACCTGCTGTCTACCTAAATCACCTTTCCATCCTCTCCCCTCATCATAAACACAAAGAGCCCATTGGCTACTTGCACAAACACCTTCTCTGACTGACCCCTAGCTATAAATCAGCAGCTCTGTGCAATTGCAGGGCCAAAAAGTGAAAATTGGCGATGGTGGAAAACAAAATACAATCATTAATCACCATCAAGTCCGTGAAAGTTTTGATACCGAAAATATTATAGCTTGACACTTTTACCAACAATATAGTTTGACACTTTTTAAGATATAAATGGGAACAAAATCGCAGAAACACATGTATCCCAGAGATGAGGAGAGTGAGTGAAACAATAGAGCGGGGATGATTGTCATCTGTCCATCATGTGAAGAAGGCGAGTAGCGTCTCAGACGGCATGATGTGTAATGTGATTGGACAGTGCTGTGACAGCGAGCTGTGACCTTCAGCTGCCTGCCTACTCCAACCCCACCTTCCAGGGTTCTGGGAGGGATGCCAATGCTACTGATCAATGGGGGCATTGGCACTCATCATGTCAAATCCACTCCACGTCCATTTCCCGTCTCTTTTGTCATCAGGCCCGCGCTTTCCTTCCCGCTAGTCAATCACTCGGAGCTGTGAACCGAGCTGTTCACACAAGAAGAAGAAGAAGAAGAAGAAGAAGAAGAAGTGGTGATGTTGCATAAATTCAGCCTCATTTTTCGGGGCTCACATGTGATCTTGGGTTTTTTAAAGCTGCTGTTTTTCATCATCTCAAAGCGCTCCCTGCGAACTACACACACCACCGTCACCATGTGATTGGTACACACACACACACACACACACACACACACACACACACAAAAGGAGAGAATTATTCGTGGAGGCGCGTAGCCACAGCAGCCCTAAATGAGAATTTCACCAAACAAACACAATCAGGCCCCTATTACATTTCTCTTTCATGATGCTGAAAGGAAATGCAAACGAGATTAGATAACACAAAGGCCACAAGGCTCATTTCTCTTCTGTGTCTGGAGATGGCTAAATGCTCTAATTCCCCTCTCCACTCAGCTCCTCAGGCCAAGTCCCCCTTTTGTTGAACCCAAACCAACTGCATTAATGTAATGTAAAATTGCCTCTCACAGGAACATTTTTCCCTGTTTTTTTTCTAGCACTTTTTCGCCCCCACCATCCCCAACCCCTCTTGTTTCTCCTCTCGCTTTAAAGTGAGCATGGCATTGTTTTGAACCGTGCAATTATGAAGAGATCTGTCCGTCTGCCAGGGGGTTTTGATTCATGGCGGTTAGAACAATCGGAGGAGTCTGAACAGGATCTAATGGATAAGTTTGGACTGAGAAAAAGGAGGGCCCGCCCCGACTGAGGGCCTTAAACGTCACAGCTGCTTGCCGTGGGTTCACAACAGCAGCGATAAATGGCAGCTACATAACTTCCCTCAATCAGATTGGAGCAATCAGCTTGAAAAAGTTTCCCATATGTCGTCGCAGCTGAGCTGGGAGGGAGGGAGGGAGGGAGGGAGGGAAGCAAAGGAAAGAAAAAAAGAGGGAGAGAACAGGCTCATTTTGGGGAAAAGGCTGATAAAACAGCGAGAGAAAAGAAGAGTGAGAGGCTGGATTTGGGGAAAGAGAAGTGCCAGGGTTACAGCCAGGACACAGGCCACAGGGAGGGCAGTGTGTCTGGCTACAATTAGCCAGTCACAGGAGAGATTGAGATGATGCTTCGGGGAGCTATTGGTCCTCAGTCATTAGTGATTATTCAGTCAGAAATTACCGACTCTGAAGGCAACGTGTGGCTGCGTCTGCTGGTTTACTAACACATGTTTCCTTCCTGCACGCAGCCGCTCAAGCTGCAAACTCCAAAATCTGAAAATACTTTCTGCAGGAAGTGTTTTCATAGACGCGTTTACGTGATTTTGATTTCCTCTCTTTTCTGGATAAAATGAAGTGTGACATCAGACACACTTTTTAAATTACCGAGTGCTCATACAACGTTTAACTTCGTCGCACAAATTCGCCCCCCGGTTCTACCTCGGGGTTTTGCCAAACGCCATCTTCGAGAATGGCGATTTCTTTAAAAGCATGGCAGCAGTCTGCGTTAACGTGGGTTTGCTTAGGAAATCTTATTAACTCTGAGCACTTTATGAGATGTGGTTACGATTGTTTAATTAAATAAGCATTAGGGGGTGTTTTCAAACTCATAAAGAAGTTATTCCATTTCCTCTGCTTTCAACAACCCCTGAAAATTGTCTGATAATTAAAACCCTCTAAGTGTTTCATAACGTAGGAGCACGTTGACTCTGGTTTCGCACAAACACGGACAGTTTATGTGAGAATCAAATCTGGCCACGATGAAATCTTTGCTGATCTGCAGTCTTTTTATTTAGACGTGTGGCCAAAGTTTTTTTTTAACTGCAAGCAGAACTGGAAAAAAAACAAAGACACAGGAGGGAGGACACATACAGTAAGCATGACGAATACACCCACGCCGTGAGTCTTTTATTAATCTCTGTGCGCATAATGACACAAACACAGAGTAAGAACTTTTCATTTAAATCCACATCTCTCCTCCTGCACTGGGTTTTGTCAGCCCCTCGGTGAGCCGCTGCCGATTTGTTTGTTATTGCAGCTGATGTGTAACGTGGTTAACAAACACAACATCTGCAACTTGGCACAGTGTGCAAAGTACCTTCAAAGCCTCAATCATGCTGCATCCAGGGATTACACACAAACGAGTGCTCGGGAACACACTCGGTGAGCTGCTGCAGAAAGCAAGGCAGAGTTGAATGTGAGTGCTAAGCATGATCATTTTTCTATAACACTAATAATTGGGAATGATCATGTGCTGGTTTCTAGCCTTGTGTGTTGGCCCGAAGCTCTCCTCAGCTCCACTCAACATCTGAAGAACGCGACCTGCAACATTTGTAGCTCCAGATGTGGCTGCAGCTCTCACCCCTGCACGGTCTCTCCCACACCTGATTTATATCCTAGCTCTTACAGCACCACACACACGAGCACACACACACACACACACAAACATGGGCACGTGCACTGTATTTCCACACATATGAGCGTATGCATGCAGAGAAGGCACACACACACACCCACATTAGCGCACGCATACACACTCACAAGCACTCACAAATAAAAACAAGAAATCAATGTAACCTGTAATTTTTACAGGGCTGATTTGAGTGTGTGTGACAGGCCAAATCCAATAGCTGCAGCAGGGCTGACAGGCCTGACATGAGTCTTGCCTTGCCGGCCCCTCAATTATGCATGGCCCAATGTTTTCCCGGATCTTAATTGAATCACACTGTCTCAAACTTGTTATTTCTAATTTGTTGCATTTGATTTCTGACATCAGCGCTGCTGTGTCATGAATTATGCAAACAGGAGGACCTTTAATTGTGAGTGTTATTAAAACAAAACTAATTGCAGATGATTAAAATGTGACTAGGAAGCAGGATGTTGGGGGCTTCACCCTGACATCGTTTCCCTGCTACTGCCAAATAATGATTAGGTCTCACGGCTGTCTGAGCTGTTGTTGTTGTGTGGTTGTGACTGTAACCTTGGGTGGAATATGTCGCGCGGTTTAATGGAGGGACAGTCTGTTGGTGGACTGCATGCTGTGCACATGGCCCTGCGGTGATATAATGCGCGATGATGACACACACTGCATACACTCATTTAACAACATGCATGCACATGCTGGAATGTAGAAACACATACACACTGATGCATCCGCACAAGAAGAATTGCTGTAATTCGTCACTTCACGCCGAATCCTCTGACTTCTCCGACTTTTATTGATTACACCTCATGCAGTTTGATTAGTTCTTCATCCAGAAATTGTTTGATTGTCCCCTTAAATACGTAGAAAATTGCTTTCAGTATTGCCACATTTGAGGCTGACAATGTACAGACGTTGACATAAAATGAGAAGCCCTTGGAATTCATTCTGTTTAAGTGTGTTGTCAGGCAAAAGTAATAAAGCATTTTGATTAGATACATGAAAGTGCAGCGGAGAAAGCCACATAAAAGTAGAGTAAGTCAATATAGTGTATGCCTGTAACATTCCTAACTGATTACCAAATAATGAGGACTTGATGCAGAGAAGCAAATCATTTAAAATAGTGTGTTACCTCTTCTCCTTTCTAGTGTGTTCCTTACTATAAAGTACTCGTGCTCTTGCAGCCCGTATTTATGCAACTATGAGCAGAACATGATTACAAAATAAGATACCATGTAAAATAATTGTGCAATTATTTCAATAAAGTCAAAGGCGTGCATGTGTAAGGTTGTAAGCGGTAAAACGAACCCTCCTGTTCTACTCATAAGAGATTTAACAATTGAATTGTGCCTGCAGGGCAACAGCTCAGCACCTGACTGAAGGTAGGGATCCTCACGGCTGTGTTCCATACGGGACGTTGGAGATGTCTGGAAGTCATTTCCACATGTGAGGGAGGCGGGAGGGAGGGCACACTTTAGTTTCATGAATGTTCAATCAATTCAATAGGACAGCTTAACTTTCTCTCTTTCCCCCCTCTCAGAGCACATTTATAGGCCCACAGGCATTCACGGGCTGCATTCAAAGGCTGACTGCGCCTCATACAAAAGCAGGGTAATTTCACTTTTGGTTGGGGTGTGTGTGTGTGTGTGTGTGTGTGTGTGTGTGTGTGTGTGTGTGTGTGTGTGGAGAGGGGTGGGGGGGGGCAAGAGCTGAAAGCTGTAGTAAAAGGGAGGGGGGGGAAATAAAGGAAACAAAGCTAGTCAAAGGGTGTTTCTGGTGCTGAAGAAACGTGATCATATATCATCAGTGCTGCATGAAAAATGAGGTTTTATCCAAAGCTGAAAAATGTGTACACACGTTCATGGTCCCCAGAGGATGAACCCATGCTGATTTTTGCCTGTGCACCATCATCGTGCCGCTCTGCAGTCGACTCTTTACATGAGCTCACCGTGGTTTTGTCTTCTCAGCGCCTCATTGTCACATTTCTTCCTATATTTTGCTCAAAATGTCTTTAAAATTTTTTTTTTTTTAGAGTAAAACAAACATTCAGCCGATAGCTTCCAACTGTGTACGCCACACTCGAGATGACACAGCACCGGCCTCAAACTAATACTATCGAGCACTGAACATTTGGTAAAATGCTCTACTCGTAGCTAACACAATCATCTATAACCAGCCCAGGTCCAGGAGATGAGGCACGGAATATATACATTTCCTTGAACTCTCAAACCTTACCTGTCAGATGCTTGTGTCTCAGCCAGGGCCTAAAAAGCTTTATTCTCATTATGTATGCATGCTAAGCAGCGGGTGACGTGACCTGCCAATTCAAAAAGTCTATCTTTGCATAAAGTCTATGTCAATAAGGTGCCTCGGTGGTTGGGTTTCTGTCTATATGATAAAGTAGCTAAGTATATTTTGCCTGTGCCTCCAGGATGGCTGCAGAACCTTGTCTGTGGAGATGACAATTAGAGTCACTTTCCACCCAGGTTAGGCCAGACAGGCCCTGTCAACCACCAGGAGAGGAGAATGGAGGGAGACAGAGAGTAATATGTGTACCACTCTGATTCTGCTTCACCTCGTGATCCTTGCACTGACCACCAAGGGGAGGGGAGGATGCTGAGGCGGGGAGGAGGGAGGAAAGTAGAGGCAAATACACCTCAGCAGTTACTGTGGATCTATTTCTAGTTTTAAAATGGTTATGAGCTGTCAGTGAGTCATTCTTATATTTTTCAGTTACCATGTTCTCATATCAGCTTTCATGGACCCTCAATGTTCTCCGACCAATAAAAGTGCCAAAGGAATCATCTCTGAGATTGTAAAGACGCATAATATATGATACGATGGAGGAAATGATCTGGTGCAGTGTGTATATGAGACACACGGAGCACACTATGATGCACACTGCGTAAATTAAACATCCAGTGGGCAAAAAAAAAAAAAAAAAAAAAAAAAGAGCTTTGCTGTGTTTTATTGCCATGCAGTCCAGCCAAGCAACCATTACAGTTGATGTGCAAGAGACATAGCAATGATCTCAGATCAGCTTTTGAATCTGACTCACACTCCAACCCCAATGTCTTCTTAACAAATCTAAAGTAGAGCAGGCTGTCAAACGTTTTGGCACAGCAGTACAACTGTCAGGTTGGAGTGTGTAAGAGATGTGCTGCATGCCTCTGTGTTGCAACTCCCCCCCCTCCTGAAAGGATTAATAATTTACATGGGATTACTCTAAAATTCCACCATTTGCCACAAACCTGTGTAACATTGATTTGTTGAACTGTCATAATGGCACATCACTCAAAGTAAACAACCAACGCCTCACCAAGAGCTGGAGGTAAATGTCTCTTTCTGAGAAAGTAAGGAGGAGGAGGAGGAGGAGGAGGAGGGGAGGTTTTCATTCCTTTCTCGTGGTTTCCCATCGAGTGGCTCTCTCCTAGCTGAGAGAGAGAGAGAGAGAGGGAAAGAAAGAGAAAGAGAAAGCTGTAATTGCTGTCAGTCTCTCCTGAGCACAGCCTTAAAGGCAGCTGCTGTTTCACAGCTGAGGAGTGAAAGGAGTTTGGGCTGTGTGGCTTCCCCTCTAGGCCTCTGGAGGATTTGGTGAGTTCTCTCCCCCCTTCTTGTTTACCTCTCATTGTCAACAGCGGCACACGTTTTTTTTTTTTCTTTTTTTGGGTGGGGGGGGTGCCGAGGAATCAGAGGGCTAAGAGTCTATCACACTCAGAAACATAGACACGGGTAATTGAACAGATTATCCACAACATGCCAGCTCTGATTTGGATGCTTTTTCAAGTGGTGAAAGTTTTTTTTCCCTCCCCTCCAAAATATTGCACACAAATATCAAAACAACAAAAGGCTTTTCCCCCCAAAAAAAACATCAATACACAGATTCTGACATGCCTGTGTTTACTCCAGACACCTTGTCAACCACTTTGGCAGATATATATTCATCCAAGCTCCTCTGCTTTCCCATAAAGCAGCTTCTAACCTGACAGACAGTATCGTGCATTTTATGTGCATTTAGAACATGCCCCCGTCTACAAGGTCTGAGCTGGCCCAGTCCCCCCGGCTGCACCCTGCTAAGAACAGTCACGTCAGCAGCCAAGACATGCCACAAATGTACGCTTTTAAGTACACGTGTGTTGTGAATATTTGGAATATAAATAACGCACTTCTACACGTCACGCGTTCAACCTTACGTGCACGTTTACGGCCGTTAATTGCAAAACAGCACGGTCGCATTCTCCCTTCTTTACACCTCCTGGCTGACTTAATCCCTCCTTATTGGCAAACATTAGAATTCGCTTTAAGTGTTGCCCACCGAGGTCAAATCCCCTCTTAGGGTGAAAAGCTGCAGGAAATTGCCTGCATTAGGGAGATGTATTGGTGTGAAAAGATCCCATGACATGCTGCTGAACAGGTCAGCTCTCTGCTGTTTGTTCCTCACACACACACACACACATATTCTCTGTCTGCTTTAGAAAGAGCAGCAATAAGATCTAATTAGTCTATTTATTTAAGTCCAGTCTTTATTCATTAGGGACATTTAGCAGGGCTCTTGATAGGAGTGTCAGATCAGGTCTTTTGATGCACTAGCAGTATTCCCCCCCAAAAACCCAGCTCCATTCAAAAACAAGGTGACGTATTGATTAGCGCTGTCATGTTCCTTGAGCTATCTACAAAAGGATGGATGCAGGATTTACATTGTTCACAGAAGCAGCCTGTACATCAGTGTCAGTGTGTTACAGAGGATTACGGCATGTCAGACTAGACTGTTGTCTAGTTTATGTGTGCTAATAACCAGCAGAAGGTCGCTTTATCATCTCGGCTGTTGCTGACGTGAGAGGACATTAACATCTCTTTAAGGTTCGACTCATCTGTCTTTTTATTCCTCTCTCCTCAATCATCATCAACACCGGCTGTATCTTCTGTTTCCATGTTTTCATCTCTTATTTATTAGAGCAGTAAGAGAATAAAACTTCATTTTATATCTCCAAGTTTTCTGTTTTGTGTCATGAAGCAAAATGCATGATTCAACCCAGGAACACATGCAGGTCTAATGCAGTGTAGTAAACAGTAGATGCCAATATCAAGAGCTAGATTAGAAAAGAAAAAGAAGTGTGACCCTCCCAGATAAACAGGTTGAAGCCTGTTACGAGTCATGTTTTTCATTTTGGGGGGAAATGAGACGAAAGCGAGCTGGGTGGGATGTGGAGGTTAGTGTGAAGTCAAGTGATTTCTTTTCTTATCACCACTACCAGTATGCAGATTTTTCACATTCATCATACATAAGAACTGATTGTAACGCCACGTTGTGTTTGTGAGAGGAAGACACATTCATTCTAGGCCTGAATCACTTCCTCACACATGTTTTATGTTTCTTTATGTTTCACAAATAAAACACGAGACATCTTCTTCATCCCTTTTACACACGAGACCCAAAGTTGAGAAGGCTCTGTAACCTCACGCCGGATAAGGACACCTCGTCCTGCTGTTTGTATTTGACTTTGCATTTGAACGAACCATACATCATTCTGCCAAACCCAATATTCACCCAGAATCCATCCCAAAGCCTCCTGTGAGTGCTTTGAATGTCGGATCTGTGAAGTAGAAAGCGTGGGGGATATTTAAAATCAAGAACGCAAACATTTAGAAATACGATTTGGCATAGAAGTCATGCAGAGGCTGTGATGTGGTTAATGGAAATCATATTTAAATCAACTTTTCTAAACAGGTCAAATTAAAGACTTTTACCATGTTATATTTAAAAAAAACCACCGGCCCTGAAATATTTCATCTGTTTATAGAAAAAAAAAAAGAACTCACCCTCAGATGTTAATCAACTCGTTTGAATTAGTTTGGAAAGTTAATGAGTTTTTAAGCAGCCGCTGGGACTTCCCGTCAATAAACTACAAACTCATTTTATTTTCTCTTTCAAATTCCCATAAAGGGTGCTTCCCCTGCAATGCTGCAGAGCTTTACTTTGAAATGCCTTCACTTTGATAAGAAATGAATTAACGCTTTGCAGTGATAGCAGGATGCTTCTATCTGATACATATTCTAATTGCTGAGTGCTGACCCCTACTCCCACTGATGAGCAGCCCGAGAGATTTTGACCTTGTGGTGTGTGTGAATCGATGGGAAGTTGATAAAGCCAAGTTCATTGCTGCCTAACATAAAACAAAGCTGATTTGTTTACCTAGCTAAGCCTGCGCGTGTCAATCCCATTACGGAATGATTTATAGACCAGCACCCAATGAAATTGTTTAAAGCAGATTAGGTAGAGCCAACGATCACCACTAATATGACAAGCTGATATGCTGTGACAGGTAACCAAGCAAACAAGTTCCTGAAATTCAGATTGAATTAGAATCCTAATAATCCTACAGGGAGCAGCAGATTTAATCAGGAGAGGAGAGGAGGAAGAAAAAGGGAACGAGGAAAGAGAGGAAGGGCTGAATGAAGGATGCCAGGTTCTTCAGCCGCACGTGGAGGGGGGGACGCCACCTCCTTTTGTGATTTACTTGTCAGGAAGCATCACTCAGCTTGTGTGGAAGGGAGAAAGTGAGAAGAAAGCAGCGAAGATTGAGAGAGGGAGAGCTGCCTCCATACTAATACACGGCCAATTATTTCAAAGCTGCACTGATAAAGGAGATTATTTTCCGATAAATACCAAAAGTTTCATTCTCTCTCCGTCTTTCTTTACATATCTGTGACTGTGTTTCAGAAATTAATTCAGTTAAAAATCGTATGATAATATCAAATATCCCCAGAGAAAATATTTGTTTTTAGCCGTTATACAATATGCATGCCCTGTATTGTGTTACATATGAATGTGGTGCCACAAATAGAAATATTAATGTAATTTAATGTGCAAAGATTCCACTAAAGGATACAAGGAGCCAATGTCCCTCTCAGAATGATAAAAGACTCCCTTAATGGTATGGATATTGTGTTCCAATAAAATCTAGTTTAAGGTCATAGTACAACTGGAACATCAAGTATTTAAAACTAGAAAAGTAATCAGAGGATGTAGTTTAAACCAGCGCTAATATCTCTGAGAGTTTCTACATATTCATCATTTGTCTGTTGGGCGCCTTTTCTCAGCACACAGTGTCCTGTTTATTTGAAAATAATGAGAAGAAAATGAGGAATAATACTTCTTTTCCTGGACACATTAAACTGATTGTATCTAAATTATGGGTATTAATGTTTAACTAAAGTGTATTGTTTGGACATTTGAATATGCATGATCATCATTACATTTCGGGGGGGGGGGGGGGACACACACATATATTATGCGTGTTTAATATATCTGGTTCTCACGGAACACAATTAGAAACTTTTGATAGATATTATTCTCTGAGTTTGGTCACCGCGATGTAAGCAAAATGAATCCGCTGCATCTCACAGCTGTGTTTGTGTTATTTTAAATGCATGATTATACATAAATAAATAAAAATAAAACGGCTAATGACTGCAAAGTAAGAAAAGGGGAAGAAAAAAAAGATATTTTGTAGCTTAGTGGTGCATAAACTTGTAAGAGATTTGTAACTTTTTTCATGTGTGACGGAGTCTTGACACAGACGCTGATCTCTTCAGGATGTATTTCTGTTGCGTGTGCACATCACAAACTCTTATCAAAACTTTCCCCTTACACCCCTTTCCACGTTCATTTGATTAAACTTCCTTCCATAAATGTCAGCATTCTTTTTCCCTGTGATGAAGGGACAGAGAGAGAGAGAGAGGAGGGGGGAGGTGGATGAGGGATGAGAGGAAGACAGAAAGTTTCAGATGGGGACCTAATTAGAGAGTGCACAGCCCAGCTCTCTCCCCACTCCTAATGAGGGGTTTGTTATGGCGCGAGCGAGCGAGCGAACGAGGCGTGTCACGGCGAGGCCGGAGTGGAAGAGTATAGAGCGCGGCGCGACCGACGAGCAGATCCCCTGCACAGTGTGATTCTACACCTGCAAATCCCCAACACATTGAAACCAGGCCTCCGTTTGATGTGCTATTCTTTTCATGTCGAGAAACGGGAGGGACCCGAGGAGCAGGGACCTAGTTGAAAAGAGGCAGGGGGGCTTGGGAGGAGTGCCGTGGTCTATTAGACGTTTTAATAATGTTAATTAATGAATAATAGGGTTTGTAATGAGCTACCGGCTGCATTTTATTCATGTGATTATCTCACCCTGCTCTCTAATTCTCTCTATGAGCACTGTCAAGGGACGGCGGGCGATCAAGTGAGACACAAACAGACAAACACACACACACACATATATATATATATAACACACAGATAAAGTTGCAGGCACACCAAAGTGTTCAAACAGAAATCCAAACCTCACCGCAGAAAGAGTTGCAGCAAGAAGAGAGAGAGAGAGGTTTGGTACAGATTAGGACACAGTCAGTGGTTTGGTCAAGCGGTGTTTGAAGCCCTAGAGGAACCCAGCATGGCCCCCTTGATAATTTATAGACCTTCTTCACAGGAAACGAGAGCATTATCAGCCACCAATTAGGCCGAGAGGGTGATTTACTGTACACACACACACACAGCAGTGCACACGTGCATGCAGGGGTACAGACAAATACATGCAGATGCTCACGACACACACACACACACACACACACACACACACACATGATTTATAGGAGTTAAACAGGTGGCTCTGTCTTTTTCACCATCGTCCGTCCTCCCCGTGGTGTGAGAGCGCTGCACGTCCAGGGTGAAGGGGAAACGAGCATGGTGAGCATGTGGATCACTCTCTCTCTCTTCCTCCTCGCTGAGTCTTTAATCTTTCCTTTCTCCTTGTGGCTGTCATCTGCTTTATCCCTCAGTCGGAGTGGCTGAAGAGGCACAGAGTAACCACTAGTGGGCCCCAGGAAGACGTCCTCACTCCCCCCCTAACTATCTCACCACCCCGTCCCACTAACTCCCCCCCTCGCCTCTCTCTCTCTCTCTCTTTACTGTCTCGACAACACACTCGCTCGGTGTTGGAAGGTGCAGAAGGGCCTGTTGCCAGAGACAATTTAATCAAAACGCAAGTGGACCAGTGCCAGTAATTAGAAAGATTTTCAAAACACAACAATGGGTTTGGATTGAATCAGTATTTATTGATTCACTGGTTCATTTGTTAAGCATAATACCCAATGAGAACTTATTAAGAGCCAAATTTTCTCGACTCGTTTCGGGAAAAGTCCGGATGAATTAAGAGAATATGTTTTCAGAGACGTAAGAGAGTAAAAACTTCACTATGTTTATGATCATAAAACTTCTACATTGACATTTTCACGCACACCGAAAAACATACGCTACACACACACACACACACACACACACACCTGCAGCACCTGACACTTTCCCTGCTAGCCCAATTCCAAGCCATTTCCACCCCATCTCCCTTCACTTTCTATCGATTTTAAAATCAATAGTGGCTCCGCCAGAGCTGTCTGTGTGAAATAGTGTTACACAGAATCTTTTTTTCTTTTTCTTTTTTAACGGAGAAAAGAATTTTCAAACTACAACTGGGTCTGAACCTCCACACTTCAAGCTATATAATGATGGAAATAAATTAATGAGGTCAGTCTGGCAACATTATCTGCAGTGACTAAGAAAAGAAATCAAGTGTGAGCCTAAAAGCAATCACACAGAGCTCTTCCCCTTCAAATGGAGACCTGAAAGATTCCCAAAGCCGGCTCCATCTGTCTGCTCTGTAGTTGTAATGAAGTTATCAGTGGGTGTTGGACTTCTATAAACCCCTCATCCAGGTCTGTAAAGATTCTCATTAAGCCTGTCCTCATTGTCAGCTCCAACACAAAGTCGGCCAACATTGTTCCCGTCCTTTCTTCCTCTGCTACTCTGTCCCTCTCTCCCTCTTCCTGGGAGCAGGAGAACAAAAGGCGAGCCCGGGTCCCAATCAACGCCTCATGAAGGGGGGGGGATCCCACTCAGGTCTTAATCAGTGCTCTGCTTAATAGAGCAACACTTCCCAAATATTATTAACCTCATCTGTCTGCATTAGGTCCTAATGGCCTCCCTCTCTGTGTATTGTCTTTGCAGCAGCTGGTAATGTACATATATATTAATCCACTCTCTCTTCTCCTCTGCCGAGAGATTGCGCAGCGCTCTCAGAACAAACGGTGCCCTTCAGAGAGCGAGGCAGACACAGGTTAGGAAGCCACTAATTAAATGTCAGACTTGACAGATTAAAATTATGAAATTTAAAATCTGCAAGTGGCTCTTTGTCATTGTCAAATTAAGGGGTGCACTGTGTGATGAAGGGGAAGGGGACGGTGAGCTCTAATGGATTGAAAGGGAATGTGCTTTAGCAGCAAGCAGCTCTCAGTGAATAAAGATTCGGCCGCTCCTGCCTTAGGTAGCATTGCTGCATGTTGAATTCCTCCATATTCTCCCAAGTCTGGAGGTTGAGAGGTCACTCCAATGCTGCCAAGCCCATCCTGACCACTTCATTTAGATTTTTCATTCCTCTGGCAACACAAATACCTGGCCCCCGAAACCCAGCGCTCCGCGAAAAGCTATTCCACCTTTGGCTTTCCATTTCTCTGCGTTAAGCACAATGTATGGAGACATCAGCAGTCATTGTTATCTCCTTCATGACCCATCAAATCATTGAGTTCGGTGAAGAAACGGCCAACAGGGAAAGCTTTTCTGACAATTTCCTAAAGAAAAGTCATGTGGCTTTGGTTTGTAAGAGGCAATTTATCTTCCAGTACAGGCATTGACTTAAAAAAAACACATTCATACAAACTAACAACTGTCCCTGGAAATTATCTTTGATATGTACCAGATTTGTTCAAAGCAACAACATTGTATCCTATAAGTCTATTTTAACCACTGACACAAAGACAAAGTGCATCTCACAGAGGGCCGACTGGTAGATCATTCTATTATTTATTGCCATACGATTATAATTCCTTGTTATAAAACATCTGATCTATATTTTCCCCGTAGTTTTAGTGTTGTTTTATAGATTTAACCTGTTTTCAATCCTGTACAGTGAAGTCCAGTACAAGATCAGGCAGGAGTATGTTTCCAAATGTTATCTAGCATGCCAAATTGAAGCTGTTTCTTTACCCTCATCTGACGATCGCGGTTCAAAGCATTCCCAGCTTTGACCGATGCGTTTGGCCCCGGCCAAGGTCAAGGACACATACTGTAATAAAGCTCGGCACGGAGCGGAGGCAGCAAACACTCAACAAGGATCAAAACACCGGCGGCATTAGAAGTGACAAGATCCAATTAAATTTAATTACTCGAGCTGTAGTTTCATTTTAACTGACAATTTTGATTAAAGTAGCTACGCGCACTTAAAGCTAAAAGCAGAGGCCAAATTGTATCAGAGTAACAGTATTAGTGTACGTGGAACCGCGACCAGCTAATTGGGTTTAATTAAAGCGGGGCCAAGAGGACTGTAACGAGTTCAAGAAGACAGAGGAGCAGGTCAGAGGCACGGCTCGGTTCTGGTTTGTGTTGCTGTGTTGCTGTGCGTGCATGTTCTGTGTGTGTTGGTTTAAAAACCATAGTGAGTAGGTCAAAGTCACAGTGTACAGTTCATCAAACTGTAATCAGTGTTTGTTTCTATTCTCTCCTCTATTCTGGACATTAGATGATGGCTTATATATCTTAATTATTGCTTTGAGTAAACTGTATTGTTGTAGCCTCTGTGTAGTTTAAGTAAAGTCTGCATTATGTCATTAAATAATTGCAATATTAGTTCGAGCCACATTAAGTTTTCTACTGTCAAATAACCGATTTCTTGCACTATGTAACTTTGTGCTCCAGGTACGATCTCCCGCGATACGTACGTAACGTTTCGTGGCACGCGCCACACACCGCTTACTGTTTCACTGATTTTAGTGAAACTAGATCATATTTAATGGAGAAAATTTTCCATTTTCTGGTTTACCGTCTGATTTACGAGTTTCCTGATGGACAGTAAAGAAAACTGCTGCCAGCTGTAGCTGCTGTTAGATTATGATAGCTCAGTTTTGTTAACTTGGAGTGTTACTGTTTGTACCACACGTGTTTTGGACCACCGGGAAGAAGAACTTTTCAGGCCAAGGGTGCAGGGAACACTGAGAGGGAGCAATGTTGTTCCAGAAACTGAGCCATTGACAGAGGAGACCACGAAAGAGTAAATCTGGGACTGACTTTTAGTCGTTGGCGAGAGCTCCTCTATCTGCAGACGCCGAGCCGGGCTTCTTACTGTTGGACTAGTCAGTGATATTAGCTGGCTGCTATGTCTTGTGTTGTTGGCCTTGCTTGATGTTTGGCTCGCTGGTTTTTAATCATAAGTTACAGTAGTATTGCACTAAATACCAATTTCTGCACAATGTCACTTTAATGTTGCTGACAGCTAATGTGCACAAGCTGTGTCATACAGAGCTGCTACAGTCGTATATGTAGACTACAGCTCAGCAGACAGACACAAACTTCTGTTTCTGTACCCTTGCTCCGAAACAAGAATCTCATATTGAGTTCTTTCCAGACTGTGTCCAGATCCAATTGGAGACAGATTGCTGTTCACAGCTCTGAATGAATCTCAAGTGCGTCTCGAGTGAGCATTTGTGATCAGATTTCCTTTCCCACTAATTTGATTTATTCTGTAGGGAAACTACAGCCACCATTAAATTGGAAAAGAAAAAACACATTTGTGTTCAACCAGAGAAGAGTATTTTAGTGGCTGTTGGTCTACAAGTATCACAGCTGCGTTGAGTAGGTTTGTTGTTATGTATACACAGTACGACACTGATTAGGTTGTATGTACATGACCTCCTGCAAGTGATGGGATCTCAATGTGTCCGTCTGTAGTTAGACCACTTGGGATCCAGTCATCCAAACATGGGGACTGTGACGAGAGCTACTCTGAAAGGGAAGGAGAGGGGCGGCCGGTAGCGTAGTGGGTTAAGCGGCCGCCCCGTGTGTGGAGGCTATAGTCCTCGCTGCAGCTGGCCCTGGTTCGAATCCCGCATCGGATGGCTAATTTACGGCATGTCACTCTCCCTCTCTCTGCTTCCTGTCTATCTTCAGCTGCCCTATCGATAAAGGCATAAAAGGCCAAAATAAATAAATAAATAAATTAAAGGGAAGAAGAAGGCCGCAACGTCCACGGTTGGTGCAGTTCCTCAAACGTCCACTTGAGGCTGGCTACAGAACAAGTCAACTTCCATAAGTCCCCATGTTAAAATGTCAAACTTCACAGCAGAAATGTTTACAGCCTGGTACAAAAAAGTTAATGACAGCTGAATTTAGGGTGATTTTTTTATTGAAAGGCTTAAAGTTATGTATAATTAAGAGCATGGCTGCTTTGATTGACAGGTGGGGGGTGTTACAGGTGGCTTATTTGAGCAATCAGGCTTCATTCAGCCCATCTAAGCCTCACCCACGTTGCCCATTTTTGGATTAGCGGGGAGCTGGTGGAGGAAAGACTACTGACAGCCAAAGCTGAGCTTCATAACGGCAACCTATGGGCGATGTCACAGACACTACATCCATGTTTTATAGAGTCTATGGGAAGGAGTGCAGTATGTCATTGATTTAGCTATGCTGCTGGCTGTGTTTCATAGCATGAAAAATCTGAACACATTCCAAGATAAGGCAAGATATGTCACCTTAGCTTTTTCAAAAAATTTGGCATGAGGTTATGGTTCAGATTTCATCAATTATTATTTCACTATAAAGCTTTGCAAGTGCTGCAGAGAGAGAGAGAGAGAACTGCTCTGTAAAATCCTGCAAGGCAAATGAAACTCAAAAGCAATGTTCTCTTTCTGCTCGTCGTACGCTCGAGCGTCTCAAATCAAAGACTCTGCAAAAGATATTAACATACACAGCATTGCTTTTCATCACCACGGCGTATTGACAGTGGTAGATTCTGAGTCTAGATTCAGAGTTTCCAATAATTTGTGATGCCAGGTGGGTGATTACCTCCACCTCCAAACATCATAACCTACTTGCACTTGCTTACAATACGATATGACATGAATCCGTTCCATAAACACAAGCGTATAACACAGCTTACACTGCCTCACTGCAAACTGAGATCTGTAAGTCACTGATCTGTTTCTTTCTGTGTTAAACTCGACGATGAAAGTGGTCATAAATAACTGCAAATATTAGAGACCAGCATCATGAGTTGCCGTCTAATGTCATATAGCTTCACTGCATTATCCCAATGAATTACCCCCAAATGTGAAATGACACCTTTAAGACTGAATGGTGTGTGTTCGAAAGGTTAGTGGGGAGTGTGAGTGGCAGGAACAGCAGTTAGCCTAAGGTGCTTCACTTTTTCAGTCACATGCTCTGCTGTGAGCACACACACACACACACACACACACACACACGAACACACACATTCAACTTTACACAAAGACAGACACACATCTTCCACAGGGATGAGGCTCATCTGCCTGCCCTCTGGTGCTATACAGTTTTCAAAGCACCTGCAAGCATTTGTTTTCTCAGAGAGTGTCTGTCAATGAAAGATGCTGCAGCCTATTTGTCAACTCACTTATGAGCAGGTTTGTTCTTTTTGGTTCCGATTTTTCCCGTCAAATAGCTTTAAAAAATGAAAAAAGACCATCTGTATGCACTCTATACAAGTTTATTATAGTCTGTTAAGCTGATATAAGTGTTTATTTATGTAATACCTCCTGTGGGCACCCGGTAGCTGGAGGGTGGTGTATAAACAGACAATCCCACAATAAACCTCAGTTTTATAATAATATGAAATATGTCATAAAAGATATTGATAATTAACTACTTTATGGTGTTTTATAGAGTGTGAGTGTGTGAGTTATTAAGTCCTAAAAATCTCATTTTATTTAAAAAGACCTGATTTTCATCAGTTTGCAATTTAAAAAACTCAGAAGTTTCATTTTAGTGCAGCTTCTACATTATTCTGCTTCATTTGAGATAAAGAAACATGTGTAGACGATCCCTGAAACAGTCAAATGATGTCATTTAATTCTATTATTGATATTTTGTGATATTTTTTCAATACGTGTGAGTCTGAACGTGTCTGTCTGCGACTGCACGCTCGATTGTGTGAATGTAAATGTTGTTAATCTATGTGTTAATCCCTTCTTCCCATCTGTGCCGGCTCTCCAGTGCTGCTCTGTTGCAGTGTGGTGTGAGTGGATGGTGTGTGTGTGTGTGTGTGTGTGTGTGTGTGTAGGGGGGGTCAGCCAGGTCAGGCCTGACACCATCTTTAACTGTTATTTACTGTGATTCCACGACAAGACAGATACCAGCTCCTACGACTCCACTGATGTATGTTAAGCGCGCTCCAAATTACCAGCCTGATGGATCTATTGATGGCCCATTCCAACCTGTCACCTAGTCTCCATCAGCCTCTCAGTTATCCCCCTGTTCCTCCTCCTCTCCCACTCCTCCCTCCCCCCCCGCCCAAACCCTCCCGCCTCCCTCCACCCTCCTCACCCTCCGTCCCTGTGGGTCTGAATAAGAAATGAGGAAGCAGGCAGATAGAGACCTTTATAACCCACTGCGCGCTGGCTGCTACGAGACAATGGCGACCACTGACGCTATTGCAGAAGTTAAGCAGGTCTGTGTGAGAACACAGCTGGAGCGCGCACGCACACATTCATGCATGCACAAAGCCGCACGCGTGCACCCGTCCCTGGAGACAAGAAGGGCAATGTAGACCATGACCGTGCCTGCTAACAGCCTAGTCTTATCACATCCTGTCATTTATTATTCTCTATACAGGCTCCTGCTCCAGATAGTAGACCCTGTCATAGGGGAGATGAAGATCCCAGAGGTATCTGTTACAGGTCGTGTAATATGCTGTCACCTGTGTGCTACACTGATAATATCCTACACGCATTGATTGAGGGGAATCCAGGTTAACATGCTCATAGGATCACAAGCTGAAATGATCAGGGGAGGAAAAATCAACTCTTAAAAGACTTGTTAGTGCTGCAAATCAACAGCTACTCAATTTCAAAACTCCCCACAGGCTTTTTCAAAAAACCTAATGCTGTATTTTAGAGTGGAGCTGATGATGGGCCCTATGGTCCCATTAGCCGAAAGATAAGATGAAGATGGTCAATACAGTGTGTGTGTTCTGGTGTGTGTAGCTGCTCGGTCTTGCTCTATCAGATAAATACCGCACTGAATCTAGTTGCGCTAATTGACTCTCGCAGGCATTACTGGGATTAAGTTAGCGAGCGTCCAAAGTTCATTACGCAGATAAATGCATCTCTTAGCCTGCTAAAGAGCCCGCATGCAAACTCCACTCCCACACAATGCGAGCAACAAAGAAAAAGGTTTCCATCGCCGAGTTAAAAAGGTCACATCGTTTTATTTGTTAGTGTTTCTGTGAACATCCGAATCACCAGTGGCAAAAAGTGACTCCGTTCGAGGCTCTGCTTCTTTTATTTTCTTTCCTGTTCGTGTTTGTATGTGTGGATTACGTCTGTGTGGCTTTTTTATTTACGTCTTCAGCTACATGTAAAGCGAGATTATCTTCACTTTGACCAGCTGCAACTTTAAACTTATGTGTAGAATCAGTAATAAGAATCCAAATTAAATATTAATATATTAACTCTGAGAATGGCTATTCTGCATAATTCATACTTCTACTCTTGACGCTGCAGCGCATCTCGCTGTAAATACTGTATCTTTTGTGTGGTTGTGATGTCATCACGACTGCAAATCACAACTCATTTACATTTTTTTTTTTTACATTTTATGATGAAAGGTGGAGAGAAATTGCAAGTGTAGTAATCTGTAGTAATGCAAACACCGTGTGCATTACTACAGATCTTTCAAACTGAAATAATACAGCCGTCTACAGCTGTTGATTATGTCATTACGAGCCCATGACAAAAAGCACTGCGATGACATCTGAGTTGATAATGGCAAAGCAATTTAACGTGATCTTTGATAGCATTTGAAACACTTGCTCTCTCCTTCTCTCTCTCTCTCTGGCGCTCTCTGTATCTGCAGCGATGAGTGACACAACAGCAGGTGCTCGGAGAACCGTGGAGAGTGCTTTCATTTTGCCACTTATACGACAAATTACCTAGACAATGGACCTGGCGAGCCGGGACCCTAATTCAATTCCAACTGTTGACTCTGGGCATTCGCCTGCATGCATTCGCCGGCCTCAGGAAAGGAGATTCTCCTCCACGGAAAAGAAAGAAAAAGAGAGAAGAAGAAAAAAAAAAAGATAATCTGAACACAGTCAAACAAAATGAAAGGTAATATTCTTTATCTGGCCGAAGATAGTAGCAGATGAACTGCCCTAATATGAGCACAAATATGATTTAGGCATTCCGTGCTTCAGACGGCCCTCTACTCAAAGTGATTTGGATCAATAGTGTTTGCTAGGCACAGCAGAAATAAAGAGAGAAGGAGCCAAGGAGAGAGAGAGGGAAAGAAAGAAAGAAAGAAAGAAAGACACACATTGCATTTCACAATGGGGGAGCAAGAGAGCACAGCACCAGAGCTGTAGTCAAATTTCACTGGTGTCAAATTAATTTCCGTGTTATCTGGAAATTCAATTAGAAGGGACCCCCTCCCCCCTCTCCCTCCCCCTCCCCCTCCCCTCGCTCTCCTCCTCCTTTGTGAGTAAGAGAGTGTCGGACATCCCGGTGTGACAGATTACACTGCTCAGAGTGCATATCAGGCCGAAGTGTTGAGGCCCACTAATCCGCCCTCTAATTCTCAATTAGTGTAAAATGAGGCCATAAATCACGCAGACAGGCCGATCGATGGAAACGTTGTTTTAGGAGTGATTGGCAGCCTCCCCAAAGGTTACTGTTTAAGTTGGTTTAAGGTTACAGCTCTCTTCGGGCTGGAGGCAGGCTGAGTGTGTGTGTGTGTGTGTGTGTGTGTGTGTGTGCGTGTTGGCTTGGCTTGTGGTTGGGAGGGCTGGGGGGGTCGAACTCAATCTATATGATGCAGGGCCTCGGTCCTTTGGGGATACAGCAGAGGGACAGCACCAATTTTTAGCCCATCAGCCGTCCAATTTTTCTCCTTTTCATACCTGCTGTAGTAAATGAGAAACAAATTAAATTTCACCCCACTATCTCCACAGAAACCATTTAAATCCTTTATGGAAACCAAATTGTCCCCAGACAAATCGCCCCTGGTTCTGTGGAAATACACTATGGCGCTGCAACCGAAATAAATTTGTGTCACTCTGGATATGGCATTGTCTGTAATGCCATTCATTGGAGGATCCTGGTGAAAGAGAGAGGGGAATAAAATAAGGGGCACTTTTAGAGGAACAAAAGGGGTGAAAAAGACCCCAGCTCTACATTCTCTTTCTTACTCTCCTCTCCATCGCTCTCTGTCTTTCCATCCTTCTCCTTTGCGCCCACTTTTCCCCTGTGTGGTGTTATTAATTTTCGGCCAGTTTTTGCATTCATGAGGTTGAGATTGAAATGGAAATGAGGAGCTTGGCTGAGTGAGCGAAGTGAGCGAGCCTCGGCAGTGGCCGCGGCCAAACAAGGAGGGGGCCCCAGCGCGGCACAGCACACCGCCGCTCAGACGACACGTGTCAGAGACAGAGGGGACTCGGGCGGCCACCATCCAGCCTCTCATTCCCCCAGATTACCAGCCCCTGACATCAATCACTGCATCAGGGAAACAATGCATAAAACGGCCCCAACAAGGGCGATGAAAAATTACTGACAGTGCAGGAGTGGAGGGAGGGAGGTAGGGAAGGAGGAGACCTCGTGCCATTCTACCTTCGCCAAGCTAGACGATTAGTAACGTTCACAGGGGAGAAAGAAAGAGGTAGACAAGGAGAACACGACAGGGAGAAATGACATCAGGCTAAATAAATAAAATAAAAAAGAAGATGGAAAAAAACAGCAGAAAAAGCAAAGCAGGAGGCCATATTGACAAGCAAACAGTTGAAATTGTTCTAATGAAGTGACAAAGACGTGTTCCCTCTGAGCGTAACTTCAGATATTAAGCTTATTTATGTAAGAGAAGGAATCAAAATGTAGGAATCTTAAATGACAAGTCAATTATTTGACCAAAAACTAATAATAATTGGCTCATTAGTTATTCATTTGCAATTAATTAATGAATCATTAAGAAGTAGAAGAAGAAGACTCGCGTTCAGCCACTGTCCTTTTAGCTCCGCTTTGGTCTCCACCACCTCCCGAGAGAAATATCTGGCTCTTTGGCTTGCAGGTGCTCCTCTTTGTTCACCACATATTTGCTCATTTCTTCTGTCTGCTGTTTGGTGCTGGGCAGGTGTGTGGTACGGTGGATTTATCAAAAAAAGTTTTCCACGGAAAACAGCTGCCTGCTGCCGCGACTGGACGACGACGCTAATGCGAACAGACTGAACCGAAACAATAAAGAAGAAAAACCAAAACAACGAGCTGAAAGAAAGACAGTGGAGCCGGGTAATAATTCTCTGTGGGTTTATCCCCACGAGCGAACCCTTTCACTTTACGCATTTGATCCATTGTTAATATCAAAATATCCTTTGTCGGAGCTTTAATTAATCATAACTTAAATTATGGGCCTGTTTTTAAAGCACCAGACCACATCAATAGTTTCATTTAATACACTTTGGAAGTTGTAGCAGGGTCCAATCATGAGTATTGTTTACATCCCGAGCCTGGACCGGGCTGACCTGTCACATGTGTTGACTTTCTCCAGATAACGCTTTCCATTGTTTTTATGAAAGGTCGCATCGCTCGCTCTGCCACAAAGGAGGGGGGGGGGGGGGGGTCACCTTTTTACGACAGCTTCACCCCGGGTTCACGTCTAACCCAATTGGGCCCATTATTGATGACATCACCACTTAGGGGGCCATTTTTGGGGGCCAGTGGAATTCCATTTCAGCAGTGCAGTGCCAGACGGGTCTATTATTATGACCATTATTAACTGTGTGTTCCTTTTTTTTGTGTTGTTTTCTTTTTTCTTTCTTCCCCCTCTGCAGTTGCCTCGGTGTCTGCTTTGTGTCCTCCACAGCAAAAAGCTAATGTGCTGAAAGGCTGGTTCTTGTCTCCCCGAGCTTATTGAAATCATGTGAATGCCATTTGTGCTTAATCCTTCTGGGTGTGCCATAAAGAGAAGAGACTCGGCAGCTCCTGAAGTGAGATGAGAGGACCTCAGGGGATTCACTTTGCCTCGCCTCATCTGCTGAGAAAGAGAGGGAGAGGGAGACAGAGAGCGTCAGACAACTGACAACCTCACCAAAATACGTCTCATAATTTGATTAGGTTACGATGACAATCTTTATTTATAGTCGGTCTCAGATGCAGGGAGGGAGGAGGGGTTTGTAGTGTCACATTCTTATTAACCGGTGCATGGTTTCATGGCTGGAATCTAAATAAAAATAAGCAAAGCTCACGTAGCTAGAGGCTAATTACAGACAACAGCATGTCCATCTGACGCCTGGCCCCAACTGCTCCAAACACTTGTTTGCCTCATTAGGTTTGTGATCACTCATTTTATTTAGTGAGGGGTCGCCTCCTCCTCAAAACCAGCACATCAAGTCACTGGAACACCTTCCATATGCATGAGAATTACATCAGAGACGGCGCTGTTGTCGAAGCTTTTGAAATAATAATGCGGCAAATGATAACGCCTCGGGACGCTACAACACCTCATTACGGCTCTGAGTAGTTCCTATGAAGGAGAAAACAAGGCTGGAATGAATAGGAAAACATGGCGGCGCTTGAACAACAGTGGTATTTATATTCATCCGTTTACATCAAATTGTTGCTTCCCCACAAAAAAAAAAAAAAAGCCTGAAACAGCAGCGGGGTTTGAACTCGGGGTTAATGAAAAAGTCCCCGGCGTCAAGTTACCTGCTCGTCTGCAGGCGAACCCGTCTGTCGAAACAAACATTTCATTTGTGCGCCACATGTTTCTCAGACAAGTCCCTAGTAAAAGTTGTTCAATAAATTTTACCGTCTGTTTTACAGACCTCCCCTTTCCCCCCTGTGTCATTTTTTTAATTGAAAGTAGATTCTAACTCGGCTATAAACATCATTCCACCCAATCAGAGCTGGTTTAGATCAAACGCTCCTTTCAATGGGCCGCGCGCTTACAGATGCCTTCAACCTCGCCTTGTCTCCCAGGCTCTCGTACTGTTAAACACTCTGGCACTCTTTTAAGGCTGGGAGATGGCTGTCACTGTATTTTGTCAGCAAAGCATAATATTTCTTCAGGAGTTCTGAACCTGGCACTCAGCGGGGTAGAAATGAAAATAAGGCAGTACATAAACGGAGGGAGTCAGCCGTAAATCACCTAACACGCGGAGGAGGCAGCAGGTAGACGCGCTGCTGGCTGTCACAGCACTCCCCTGGAAAGCAGATTGGACACCAGCCATCATGCTTTAATCAAACTGCACATAATAGACATGTCCCTGCTCTTTATGACACACATACAGTACAGCGCGCACACACACGTGCACGCACCAAAGAAATGAGCTATTTAAACGTGGCTCATGTTTGTTTGTTTGGGTGTCAAAGGTTATTCTTTTGTGGTATCCTAAAAGCGATTTTTGAAGCTTAATTCAGCGGTTCACACACACACACACACACACACACATTCTTCAAAGGTCGGTTCTCTTTACTGTGATATGAAGCTGTTTTTTTTTTTGACATGCTGCATGTCAAACGATAATGTTGTTGTTGGCAAGACTCTTTTACGGCGGTATAATTTTATTCTGACTCTTTCTTTCTTTTTTTTTAATTAAACAGTAGATGTCTCGCATGACTGTGGGTTTGCAGCTAAGTGCGGTTTGAAAGCTAACACCAAACAGATGGGGAAGCATTCATATTCTTATGAGAGCACAATTATGCAGACCACTGAAACAATACAGAGCCTTATCATGCCCCCAAAATGCTAAATTGTCCCGATGAGTTTGAGACACTGAGGTTGCGCGGGCGATGAAAGTCCACTGGACTGCATTCAGGTCATCGTGTTGCTCTGAATTCTGTTTTTAGTTACATGACAGATTGAGTTTCGAAAACATCCCTCAAGTGCAGTATTATTATAGAAACCAGGAATCATATTCTTCATTTTCAGCATTTTTCTACTGAACGTCAAAGCTGAAGAAATGTGGGGGGAAAAAAAAAGACTTTTCTCTTTCATCCTCTCGTATAAAAACTATGTAATATGTCATTTTAGTCAAAAATAGGATTTAAAAAAAAACAAAAAAAAAACAACAACACCTCCTGAGTTGTTAGACTTCAGCAAATCATGTAGGGGATGTGACTAATGATGCTCTCATTATGTGGGTGGTTCATTCAAAGGCACTCGAAGGTTGTCTACCAAATTACTGTATTCAACTCAAAAGCAGCACTGATTGTGTAGAGGCTCTTCTGGAGCCGGGAAGTGTCCTCACAAGCCCTATGGGCCAAATCATCACATTTGGTTTTGCATTGTCTTTTTTCAAAACATTTTTTATCCCCCACCTGCCACCAATTTGCGTCTGTGTTATTATGACCGATTAAAAGGTGGCCGAGGGAAGTGAAACAACAAAATAAAATCAGGCACTCGGGTTTTTACTGATGGGAAATACGTGCGGTTTCTTAATGAAGTGCTTTTTTTTTTCTTCTAATGTTGTATCACCTGAAAAGTGACAACAGCTCCACAGTGATACGCTGGTCCCAGAGGGGGAGGGAGACAGATGCAAGCCGATTTGAGAGCAGGCATCGGGGGACAGTAAACCAAAACCAATTGAGTTACAGCTTCATTACATAAAGCCAGAGAAGGTGGTTTAAACTATATGAATGATAACCCAATATATTGGACATTAGCGGCATGGATTGACATGTGACAGGGGGGGGGGAGTGGTAGAGAAAGGAACAGATGGTTCGCCCTCTCCCCTCAGTGTCTCTGCTGTAACACGGTATATCTTGTCGAGAGTCGAGTTTTATTGATTGAATTCCTGCCCTCAGACACGGGTCCTATAGCTACATGTGTCAGTGCTGCTACTGGCTGTCGGAAACCCAACACCGGAGCACAGGTTGTGCGGCAGGCAGGGCGGGGAGGGGCCTTTTATGATCAGTCACACCAGCCAGTCCCATCTGTCATCTGAAATAGTGCTTTCCTGTTGTCAGGGTCATGCAGAATAGAGCCTCATTATCACATACAAATAGGAGTAGGGATATTATTAAAAAATAAATAAATTATCTTTGTACATGTGAGTTTTTTTTTGTATTTTACTTTGCATCTTTCATCAAATTACAAACGAGAGATTTCATTCCCAATCTTGAAAGGAAAACACGATTCAAAGCCTCATCCTGCAGAAGATGAAGGAGTTATTTGGATGTGATCACGCTGTTTGTGTTTGTGTTTTGTTATCCTGTCAGAAGGGTAATTGCTGCGGTTGCAAGAGATTAAGGTCTTGTGAGAAAACACAAGTATTGAGTGGACGCAGTTATGCCGCTAACCACAGTTTAATCACAAGAGCACGGAATTGACCCCCCCCCCTCAACAGACCACTTAATTGCCTACAGAAGGCAGCAAAGATGTTTCCCTTTCAACAAACAGTTCATCATTTGATGTAAAGTATGAAATGATGTTATATAATGATAACCATCACCAGTGATCCAGTGCACCCAAAGACCTTTCTCATCAATTATCTGTTATTGGAGCCTCTGTATCCTGTGTATTGTGATATTCGTTTACGTTTGATGAATGTTGCGCTCGGCGGGTGTTTTGGTCCCCGGGATATCTTTCTCCCACTGATGTACTTATTAATAATAAATTGAGCGAGGAATGTGTGAGTTCTGCCTCCCTCCACTGTGATTATAGAGACAAAAGAGTGTTTGAAGTATCCATCTTAATACAAAGACACTTTATTAGATAAAACTAACTTGCCCAAGACAAATAGTGACGCCGAGGCACTGGAGGAACAGCAGTACTCGCTTTGCCTTTCCCTGTCCCCCTTTTTCGTCTTTTTTTTCCCTCAACAAATGATGAATTTTTTACCCATAATTTCATCATACTGAGATCATTGTAAGAAGGGCAAGACCTCCGCAGTGTCAGGTGAGGAGAGACCAGAAGGTAGGATGCGGTTTGAGGTGGTCTGAATACGTGTTCTGGCTGTGCAAACCACCAGAGGTTGTCTGCAGAGTCATATGTCATTCATTCATATTACCACATCTGCCACCACCAGGCCTTAATTCCCCACCCCCCTGCTGTTCTAACACCAACAATACATAATCTTCATGTGTCAGACATTCAAATGAAAACACAGAGAGTGGTATTTATGCCTTCATCGCACCTCTCGGATGTGTGTTTTTCTCCCGCTCTATCAAAGAGCAGTCAGTCACCTCAGCCATATAAATCACCCCCAAGCTGCACTTTGTGAAAACATGCCGATTAAGTTTGTGCACCGTGGTCGGCCCTGGGAAGGCAGTAAATTTCCCTGGTAACAAAGTTAACATTGATTCAGATATAAGCACTTGTCCGCGTGTAACAACGATAACCTTTTAGTAGATTTGGAAAACATATTTGACACCCATTAAAATAACGAATGATTTTTCTCCTCCCCAGAGGAAGGCAGAGAAGGTGTGTTTGGACAGGAGGGGGGGGTTAACGCGCTGTGACTTCACGGCAGCCCTCGGCATCCTGAGTCCAAGCAGCCCACGGATAAAAAGCACAGAGCAAACTCTACATGAAATCACAAATCTGAATAATCATGTTGGCATTTGACAGTATTAGGAAGCAATAAACTGAAGGAATAATATCCGTCATGTTTATGTATCTAAACATCTGCTGCTCTATTTCGGACTCATATAGCAGAATAATGACTCGACGTATAGTCGCTTCTTACATTCGACGTCCAATTAGCGGCGATAGGGTGGCATCAACAGAAACTCAAAGGTCAACACAGATTCAGATAAAAAGCATGTCGGGTAATTATTTTGAGAAATACTATTAATGATTAAAAAAAACTAACATAACCTTCACAAAAAGGTGCATTTAAAAAACTCCGCGCCGACACGCCACATCTCCTGGATTTCACGCGTAGACACAGAAAATGATTCGTTATGGTTCAACAGGCAGCCGGCCAACGTTTGGAGGTATTTACTGACTATCAACAGCTAGTTTAACATTAGCCCCGGTGACAACTTTAGGGTTACTGGGAGACGCCTGTCTCCTCGAGCCAACGCAATGAGCTAACACTGAGGACTTGAAGACTCATATTAAACCTTCAATTAAACTCCCAGTAGGACAGAAAACTGAATTTCAAATTGGAAACGAAGATCCAGAATATGGCAGAAATGCATCACCTGAAAATAATAATATGGAGTGCACCAGCTTTCTGCAGTAAACAAACCAAACACTATCTCTAGATAGAGAGTACCTAAGAAAAGTACTAATACCATATAATACTGACATATATATGATGAATTTAATCATATTAAAAAGAAGTAATACAACTAATACAACCTGGTTTTAATTTGTCATCAAGGCTTTTCTTTTTTTATGGAGTTTCTACAGGGCTGGAAATTTCCTTGGAAAATTCACGGATGCTTCCAAGTTGTAACAACACTGGTGGCGAACAGCTTTATGTTCCATAACAGCGTTCAAATAAACTCTGTCTCCCTAAACAAACTCCTGATTAATAACCAGGATTAATAACTCACACTTCATGGACTCAATGAGCTGCAGCTGAGTTTCACTTTTTCTTTCTGCAGAGCTCGTGTGGTTGAATGGATTCATGATACCGCTCAGCCATCTAAAGTGTGCAGATGAGAGAGCACGTACACGTGTCCGTTCTTTTGGAGTAGTTTTAGTTTAGGACGTGTTTTCATAGTGCCACATACAGGTTAGCTTCGACTTCAATGAGTTTTGACAAGAAAAGCTCATAGTCTTGAATTTGTAAAAGTATCAAAGAACAAAAGAAAGAACAAGTACGCCTCTCTCATTTCTTCTCTCTCCCAAAAAGCAGGAACACATGTCAGTCGGTTGTGTGTTCCTTCCCAAGGTAAAATATTTTTCCTAGCAAAAGCACCAAAGTGACAACTCCATCACTGAAAGTAGTTTGTCCTCTGCAGTTCAGTGAAAATATTATGAGAAGCTGAAGAAGCAGAACTAAGGAGGAGGGGGCTGGGATGAGTGACGGACAGCTTTGACACACCGGAGTACTTAGACAATTACTAACAGTTTCTGCCAGTCACCACATCTGACACAACACAAACACGGCGAGGATAATTTTACATTACACTGCCGGGCACGGGTCACTTTAAAGGAACACAGGGAAGCCCGTTTCAGCTTGCATTTCAAGGCCAATCATCCAAATTGGCCCCACAACACAACCGGCTGAGCCTGAGACTCATTCTCCTCTCCCCTTCTCTCTCTCTCTACCATACCAGACTCTCATAACAGATGATAACCATGAAAGCGAGACACGGCCAGCAGATCTTTGAAGTGCAGCTGTCAGTCAATGTGTTTCCAGAGTGGGAACCATGAGGGTAAAATGGTGTACAGGTGTGGGAGCATTCACAGTTGGACCCAGTAGGTCAAACTGATGCAGGAGAGGGCGGGAGTAGGGAGGGAGGGTGCTGGCTGGAGTGGTGAGAACAGGCCTTGTCGTGCAGACGATCAACGACATTATAAGATCAGTGATTTTAAACCCAGGATAAAAGTTACAACATATCCGGAGCATATCTCGTGCACGGCTTTAAATGTTCCTTTCAGCTCATATTTGAGGCGGTAGTAGACATTTTTGGGAAATAATGTTTTGCAGAGCATTAGATGAGATAATTGAAACCACTCTCACGCTGATCTTGTTATAAAGGCTGCAGCCAACAACTGAAATAAACACATGGGAAACAGCACTGCCGCCTTTAATCTGTTTTTGTTAAGTTATAATCTGATAATATGGACCTGCAAAGGTGCTGCAGTAGGTGGATTTGCCTTTACGTTAAGCTAAACTAACTGGCTGAAGCCTTACTTACAGAACATGCATGAACGTGTGCTATCAATCCGACTCTTGGCAAGAAAGCAAATGAGCTGCTGCTTTAAATTCTGCTGAGTTCGGACGGTTTCCTTGATCACATTTTCTTCTCCTGCAACTTTTTTTTGCCACGGGCTGGTGAGCAGGTATTAATTTTTACCCTGAGGGCTGTTTTATGTCTTAATCACCAAGCCTCTTAGTATGTGATGTACAACTAAAATAAATTATAGGAACGCATAAAAAAGTTTTGTGGACTGGTTTCAAAATTATTATGGAGAGTGAGACGTTCTCAGCTTTTAAAGGACCAGTCTGTGGAATATAGGGGCGTCTAGTGGACGCCCTCACCCTCTCCTTCCTGGCGCAAAGGAGAAGTTACGGTGCCTGTGAATTGCATGAAACGGCCTATCCTGAGCCAGTATTTCGTTAGATACTGAACGTACATGGTTCTGTAAAGGGCGCCTTAAATCCTACACACATCATGTGTTAGTCACTACAAGCATTTATTTGGAGCATGTTTCTGAACACCTTACTATGCTCTCCTCCACAATGACCACCAGCTAGATGCTCACCTTATGGTATTTGCTGTGAGTCACTGAGAACAGTCGCTTGCTTTGTCTACAAACAACACTAGGAAGAAGTGAAAATGAAATAATGAAGCTGCAGCCCATGAAACCAGAAGAATAAGCTAAAAGAATCAGGTAATAATGGTGTCATTTAATCTATAGTTTATATAAAAAATCGACTTTTTCCCTCTCAGAAACGGTTCCACTGACAAACTCTCCCGGACGAGTGGATGAAGCAGAGGGTAGAAGTCACATATGTTCATTCTTAGCGTACAAGTTTTTGGATATGCTTAGAGGGGGAATGCTGGCGTCTTTCATCTCTCATTAATTCACTCCCATACATCCAGCAATGAATACAACATGTCATGAAATAACACACACATCAAAGACTGTTTGCTTTCCACAGCTCACGGCCTCTCATTCAGCCTGAGCCTGCATCAAACGTCCAATTGACAGACATCCTTGTCATTTCATCATTGGCAGTTCACCAGCGTCCACTTCTTCTGCGGGGAGATGATTTCCTTTCATTCTCAGACAACAGCTTTGATAACAGACACTTTTCAAAGAAGTGAAAAAAAGAAACTGTATCATTTCCGTGGGACACTTCTCAGTGCATGCGATGCCAAATTAATACACGCAAGATAATTCTGTGAGAATCCTCTCAAAGTAATGCAAAGCGAAAGCAATGTGAGGTTTGTTGCAACGGCGTCTTAAAGTGCAGAGACAGAAGTGGACACGTCTCCTAATGTTTCAGATTTAGCTGCATATTTGTTGCTCATCCAGGGGCTATGAGACTGCAGCTCGTGAACGTGTGTGAAACGAGAAGAAAAGGAGAGGAGGATCTGGAGGAAATAACAGAAAGAGTTCGCTTTAATAAAGTTCTTATAAGTTCAGTCCGGCTGAGCTGTCACACAAACACACCACAGACACTTGCACATGTTGCTAACTAGCTGCAGTTAACGTCTGCTGGTCCGTGATTGGCTGCATGGGGAGAATAAATATAAACAAAAACACGCCGACGGACAAATGTGCGTGGAAAAAAATGCAAGACAAATTTTCACTTTGCCCAGTAATGCCCTGTAATAGGGATTCAACTCCACATCATTTGCCAGTGTTGTTTGTATCAGTCCTATGGGAGATGGGAGCAGTGCTGCCACTCAATCTGACCATGAGCAGTTTAGGTGAGGGTGTCCAAAGTGTCTGTAATAATCCATTTTTGCATTAAAAAAAATGTGTTTGGATAGAAAACAGCCAGGCTGCTTGGTAACACTGCAGGAGACTCAGTGTCTGACCTCAGGTCTGTTCCTTAGTGGTCCCTCCTGGATAGAGAGCATCTACAAATGTCTCAAAGAGAGAGCTAACAACATGAAGCTGAGCTGGACACTGCAGGTTAAGGGCCACTTTCTGGACTGGGTCACTGTTGTCATATCATAACTCTGTCCTGGAGTTCGTCTGGTGTCCAAACTGCTACGGATTTCATATTTCCATTTATTACAGCTCTTTTACACGCGATTGTTTCGGTGACTGTGGTTCCCAAAACAAAGTGACCCTCCGTCATGACGCACGTCTTCGACCCGATTTCACCCTCGCGTAACTTCAATGGCTCTAAATTTGGAACAGCTAGTGTCACTTGTCAAACTCGACAGCACTGTCACTTTTTGTTCTCTCCAGCTTGGGCCGTGCATCCGGGGGCTAATTGTTCCCCAGATGTGAACATCGCGCAGCCATTCTAATCACACTCCATTCTGATGTCTGCGTCGGAGTCCAGGTTAATCTGAACTGAGCGTGGATTTCAAGAAAAATCAAAAACATCCTGATTGGCTGACAGTCCTGGTTAGCCGTGTGATTGCGGAGTGACTACGCCATTTCCAATTGGACCTGGACCTCCTACTGATGAGTGCTCGATGGAAATTTGTTTGAAAGACACTCCTTAGAGATCTTAGGCACACACACACACACACACGTAGACAAACACACACACGAGCATATTCACAGAGTATCAGAGAGAAAGAGAGAGAAAGTCCAAACTCATAACTGTCAGTGATGGACAGGTTGACGCAGAGATGTTTTGAAGTGACAGGACGGACCAGGTTTCCACTGCAGACCCTTTCTGATTGTTTTGCATTTTACTCTGTCTGGCTGAGCTTTTAGATGTTTCTCTGGGAAATCACAATATTTCCATTGTTGGTATTTTTACACAATGTCTGTCTGGTTTTGTTTGACTGGGCAAATTAATAGGTCTAATGGTTGGAATAATTAGAGAAGACGATGTTTTGTTCCAACAAGCGCTCTGCCAAACAGCTGAAAGAAAAAGGTAAGAAGCAATTCCCTCCGCCGCGTGCACACATGCCAACACATGAAAGTCATTTAGCTGCACTTAACTGTCGAAAAACAATTAGGGCAAAGCATAACAACATCTGCATGTACGACTCCTGTAACATGTTTTCTGTACACTCCTTCCTGCCAGCACAACGAGTATTGGCAATCCTCAAATGCTAGGTACACTTCATGAATTTTACATTACGCCCGATCATTACCATAACGACGCTATCAAAGATATTAGGAGCCTTCAACGCTGTTTTCTCCTTACGCAGGGATCTCTCTCAGATCTCTTGTCAAGAAGGTGGGATATCATCTAGCATCATCGAGCAATATAGCACGCACGGGCCCCCTTCTCCTAATGAGTGCGTATGCATGTCTGAGTGTACAATATGTAAATCCTGGTGTTGAGTGATAGAGGGGGGGGGTCGACACTGTCTGTGGATGTGGGTATGTGTGTCATAAATCCTTATAAAAGAGGCAGCATTGTCTCCACCGCTGTGTCGTCTGATTTATCTTCGAATCAGCGAATGCTTTGCTTGCAACAAAAAAAAAAACAAGCCTGCTTGTTTCTTTTCTTTATTATTTTTCATTACTTCGGACAAAGCGTATTATTCCAGCTGTTTCAGAACAAGAAACTAGGAGATAAAATGGACCCCCATGTGCCCACATGTGAAGTGTGTGTTAAGCGCGCGACATTTAGATTTATTATGAGAAGTGGGTGGTTTGACAGACGTCCGATATGAGGTGGAGTAATTAGCATTCTCATCTAATGGTCTCATCTCTCTCCTGCTATTGTCTCTCTCTCTCTCTCTCTCTGTCACCCTCTCTCCTCCTCCTCCTCCTCTTCTTCTTCTTCTTCTTCCTGGGCGATGTGACGTCCTCTGAAGCAGGAAAATGAAGCTGGTGTCTGTGCGGCTCACAAACAGACTGTAATTATTTTCTGCCGGGGACAGGATCAGTGTGGAGAACAAAGTGCACAACAAAACTAGACACACACACACACACACACACACACACACACACAAGAACAAATTGCAGATGAACACAGACACCAAACGAGCTGAACTTTTTCCCCTGGTTGTCTTGTTATACTGTGATTATTCCCAGAGAGAAACTGATTTGCTTATTAATGCAACAAATGCTGTCTGCTTTCTGGCCATTTTTAAAAAAAAAAGTTGTTTACATGGAATCTCTGCACGTGTTGTTCTGCTGTTATTAACACCAGCGGAAACGAGACATGCACCTACAGAGCCGTACATACACATACCGTACGTATGCACACAGCAACTAGCCATCTAACAATCACTCAGCACACTGCGGGTTTTTCTTCCTCGTATTTGCTGCCAGCAAATTGGATGGTCCCCCATACATATTTTCATATGCTGATGGCCACATTACTGGTGCAGGCATCCCGCTGAAGTGATTTGTGGTGCTCATTTGAAAGTGATAGGACGCAGGCAGCCACTGAACTCCTACTCAGCTGTGGCTAGAATCAGGCTGTCTGTTATTGCTTTACAGATAGCGCGGTAACCTGGGCACATTGATAATGGGCTGTTGTGCTAACAGGCAGATAACACATCCAATCCATCACCAACTTCCTGGGAATGTGTGTGTTGTTTGCTTTTAAGTAACAAATATAGGGTCTGTAGCCAGTGAAATATACCCGGCTATTTGTAAAGAGCCGTCCACGAACGAACAATGAATCCATTAGATTGTGCCAAGTTCGTTTTAACTATGTGTAACAGGCGTTTTAAAGCAAGAACGCGCAGTTGTTACTGACAAATGATGTAGCACATAAATCATAAGTACTATATACAAAGTTGCTCATTATTCACTCTGAACTCTTTTTCTTATCAAACTGTCAGACTCTGTGGTTGTTATACAATGTGATTACCTTCCTCTCTCTCCTTACCCCCCATATTCCCTATTCTCCCTGTCCCGCTCTCCTCCATGATTACCACACTGCCTCGAGCTAGTGAATTTGAATTGGGGCCGCCTATTATTTTCCCCCCATGTGATAGTAATTATTTACAAATTTGTGAGTGTTCATGTGAAATACAGGATGTTCTATTAGAAGTTATGTGTGTAACAGTGGGGGGAAGGTGGCAAGGTCTTGATTCCTGAATATGCTATTAGTGCAATCAGATTAAAACACAGCCACAGGTAGTCGAGAAGTCAGGCTGGAGGAGCCCCTGAGACACTGTTAACCCAATCAGATTAATATTACAGATTGTCATGACCGCCTTTGTTTTTCCATTTGGGAGAGAGGTGCGGGGGCTCACGGGGTTGGGACTGTTGTGAATGTGATTAAGCACGAAACAATAGGGTACAAAGAGAGAGCGTCGCTTTTGGCACTGCTGTATTCAATAACCGGGAGAACGGACCGGATTCTCGCCCATTATATTTCTTAATTTGGCGAATCTTCACGCAAATTACTCAGGCCGGCCTCATTTGGGTGGAAGTACAGATTACAGAGGGAGGATGTAATTGTAGGAGACGTGGGGGCCGCTCACTGGGAAAGTAGTGAAGCTGATTGCACAGGAAGTAGTATTATTGGCCATGCATAAAGAGCCGTTGTGAAGTAGTTCTGCAGAAATCAAACAATCAATCTCCAATTAAAGAATGCAGCGAAATGTTTGCGCTTATCTCCACAAACAGCTCGTCGATAAATACTTGATTCGTGTGCAGTCACAGTCTGTACAACCGGTGCAGTTAGTGCAGTGCAACCACCCGAAATCCAGCTTGTGCTACTCCAAGGCACCCAGCAGCTTAGCTCATGGCCTGAAGCACGCCACGAGGCGTGTACAAACACACACTCAAAGCTAGCTCATTCTCTCTGTATGAAAAACACACAAGGCACAGATACCCTGCAGAGACAACAGTTTGGTAGAAAAGCCTTTGTTCGTTATACGATGCTACAAGAACAAGATATTTTACACCACAAAAAAAGTGTCTGTTGAAGGGATTGTGTTATTAGATAGTCCCTCATTCACACAGCGTTATATAAAACCATGTATTTACATTTATATAGGGTGCATCTGTCTGTATGAATTTTATCTGAGGAACTAAATAAAGTAAATAAATTGAGTACAAACTGTTGTGGAGAAATTGCAGAAGTCAAAGGTCAATGATGAGGTCAGGAAGGAAGAAAGAAAGTGTTCAGGAGCCTCTGATGTCTTATGCTGTATTATTTATTGACGCTTGGCCAAAGGAGAATTAGAGACACTCTCAAAGTTCATCAGAAGTGCCTGAGTCGGTCTCACATTCTGCCCAACTCATCCTGGTGGATCGACTTTAAACCCCAAGATAACACCACAAATACTACATGCCCAGAATTAGTCAGAGAGAATGTCTTTACCCATGGAGGTGTTATTGTCAGCATGTTCTAGTCTGGAGACACAGATTGGAACGTCAACAGCAGCTATCTATTATGTCTATAAAGGCAGCAACAGGTCTCTTTGACCCTGCCAAACAAAGCCAAACAATTAATACTGCTGAGGACCTCAAGGCCCACATGTGACCTCGTGTGACCTAAGGATAGAAAATTCCATAACGCAAACGATCGATAATGGTCAGGACTCTTTGGTCTCTTCGCGGTAATCAATTAACGTTCGTTAATTGATCAGTTACCAAATGTCAAGAAGGCGGGTCATATCCAACGTGGGCCTGTCAGAGGGCAAACACCAGGAAAGAACACACCGTGAAGGAGAGGAACTATTCACTTGTCACGATGGACAATAACCCTCATTCATGACGTATCCGTGCTTAGTTTATGTCTATATCTATTTGAACTGAAGCAAACCACACACCGAGCGTGAGCGACACCGCAGGGGACGAGTGGAGAAAGCCAGTTAAACTCACTGGGTGTGGGTTCAGGTAAGGCCTGCATCCTTTTCTTGTCAGTGGCACCCAAAGGCATTCAGAGTATGTCCAGCATTTATCGTAAAAGCTGGTGTGGCCATAAGGTTTAGTGCTAATGAAAGACCTAACAGCAATCATTTCACCAACACCTGCCTGTGCCATGGCAGCCAGCCTCAGACTGGAATGATTTATAGCTATGGCCGTGTGGCCCATTAGGAACCTGACAAGAAAAGATACCTCAGTACAACAACACCACCACACCGTCCTAAAAACTGATCTGGGCAAATAGTTGATACTAAGTTTAGCTTTGGTTGCAGAGATGTTGTTTTACTTTGAAATACGGCCCCATGGATTTTGGTGACATGATCACACATTTCTCGGATTCCCTACGTTTGTACAACTTGCAACCTAGAACACAGGCGTACGACATTTGAGCTTCAACGAGCCGATACGTTTCAATTCTAGTCAATGTGTCAGCCCACACAGTCTCCGGTCCCGATGCATCACGGCTCCGGAATGACTGCGGCGTCCGGCAGCCCTCCGCAACACATACGCAGAGCTTCTATTTTTCACGGACGCCGGAGCACGCCGCATAAATTCAGCACAGAGCAGACTGTGCGGGGAAGGAAATCGGCTACAAAATACAAAATAAAACTCCAGTTTATTTTCAAAATAAAGTACTCCGTGTTCATTGCGGATCGAGTTTGATTACAAGAACACGTCATAATGGGCGGGGGCGACCTGAAGTCGACAGGTCAGAGGTTTTCAGGCGTCTTTTCACCCCGACGACACTATGGATGAGGAGAAGTTGATTCTGGAGGTCCAGATCATTGATGACACCTCACCTTTTTATAAGGACACCAGAAAAAAGATGCGGTGTGGAATACCATTGCAGGAGTCAAAGATTATGCGTGAATTTGCAAGATCTCGTGCGTTCTCGCGACGCTCGGTGGCCGGCGGAGACGCACCAGTGCACATCACAAACGGATTATGTGTGAGTGTCAGTCCGGAGCCGGGACGTTCTGCAGCCGTTCCGCATGCTGTGTATTTTCGGTGTGACCAGAACATTTCTCAAACTTAATTACATCCAATGCATTTCTACTGCAAGTGTCCAGGATGTGCATTGATAATCTTAGAAATCATTTTCGTATTGTGAGAAAGTGATTGAATGCTAACGTTACGACTATCGAATATGTTGTTTTACCTTGAAATATCCCCCGACGTCCCTCTGGATTTTGTTGAGATGATATGATGATGATCATACAACATTTGAGTTTTCCACCCAGATCTGGCATCTACACCACACAGTAGCCTACACAGAGCTCGACCCTGATAACCTCATCACCTCATCTACATCTATCTACTTTCCATCTTTATCTGTAATGTATTTCAAATGTATGTTTCTTGCATCTAAAGCAGGTTCTTTGTCATTTTAGCAGTGAGTGGAAATCTACAAAATCCACAAAACAAAAAAACAAAATGCCAGAAAAAAGAAAAGTTTTTTTGCTAAATGAATGTTGTAATTCTAAGCATCTCTTTCTTTCTCACTCTATCCATCTATCCGTCTCTATTTCTCTAGTGGATGTATGCAGCAGCTGCTGTGGCCAACACGCTGAAGGGTGTAGAAAAGGCTTGCGCGAAGTCGATCCAATATCACACATACTACACCTTAAAACAAAACAAAAAAAAGCAGAACGTTATTGCCTGAAAACATCCAATAATAGCCAATTAGATCATCAAAAAAAAAACTATTCCCAGCAATATACCCTCGCACAAATACACACAGCCAGGGCTCAAAAATAAAAAAAAGGAACCCTAGGGCTGTTAAACTTTAAAGCTCCTGCTTCAAAAACTACATAAAATAAATGATCTGACTAAAACCATAACCCTGGGAGACCTCGCTCACTGCCTGATAATTGTCTTCTTTCATGACACCATCCATCCAGAACATTAGGCCTGTGTTCTCAGGCCTGCTGGGTGCTATCGCACAGGGCAATCGCAAATGAGCGGGGAGGGCTCCAGAAAGACTGACCTCCACAGGGAGCTCTACAGCCCCCTGCTTATCCTGCCATAGGGATCCGGGCCTACATAAACAATTTCAAAGACAAGGAAAGATTGTTGCAAACAGCCCGGTTACACTGCTGGGGCAGGGTATATACACAAAATGTATGTGTGTGTGTGTGATTTGTACACACATGAACAAATGCCCACGTACACACACACACACCGGCTCGTAGTCTTCACTCACTCATTCTTTGAGGCAATTGCTGGTTTCAAACAGGATCTATAAAAGATGAAACAACCTTTGCACTCGTCTCCCTCTGATGTTGGGAGACATACCTGCAGCCAGTGTTATTAGTTACTGCTTGTATTGATATGCCCAGTGCAGCGTGTTGGCGGGTAAAAACCACTGTGTGTTTCTCCCACGCCTCTTCCCTTTGGACAAACAGACGCACTCTGGCCTCCAACCGCAGGATTGTGTGGGATATGTACATCTAATTGGGTCTCAGAATAACAGCGGAGAGGAGGAAGAGTTCATCAAGTTTAGCATCCGAACTAAACAGGTTGAGTCGGAGAATTCAAAGCGGGATTAAAGACGAACATGCGTTCGATTGAATATACACATTAGGTGAGTGTTTGTTCCTACATAGGGGTCATGTATGAGCTTCTATATAAGCACCGAGCGTGATGATGAATTCAATCCGAACCGATATGCCGCTGAGCATTCATCATAACAAGCGCAACTCAATTTAGCGTGAGCCAATTTCCTGCCTCCCCCCATTGAAAGTCATCGAGCGTGGACTGTGCTATTCAAATCGCAGCACAATTGAATTCATCTTTCACGGCCTCATCTAATAGAAGCTTCACTAGTCAAATCCAACCCTGTTAATTTGCTCATCAATACAGCATGAGCACGCCTGTAGGGACAGGCAGTACAGTAACTTAACAGGGCCCATTCTTTTTCATCAGCGCGTCCCACATTATGTACCTGCGACGTTTATTTGCTGTGCAGATAGAAACAGTTATCAAGCTCAGCCGGGCAAACAATAAAACACTCTTAGTTCGTTCTGAGGGCGATTATATAGCACATTAATTTCTGTTGGTGCGTCAGTGTGTGTGTGTGTGTCATCCCTCCGGGTTTGCAGGCGTCAATAACACTCTATAAATTCCTCCAACACATCCATAATAACTCACGATAGGGTCCTCTGCCCTTTTACTTCAAAGATGTATTTTTATGCACATCTGATCGCCGGCAGGAAACAGTAATATCCACGAGGCGTAGCTGGAGAAGTGAAGATCCTAATGATCATGTTTATTAGGCGAGTGAATCTGTCACGTAGAGATAATACGATGCTTTACTCAGAAGCATCCTGTAAATAAGGGTAATTAGGTACTCTGTTCTCTTCAAAGCAAACAGCAGCCTTGCTGGATTTCCTCGTGTATCTTTCACTGGTGGATAATCATTACTGCGGTGTCTGAAATCCAAGGTGTCCGTACAAATGCCTGGAGAATATGATTTTTCAAAGCTGACAGATTTATGGGTTTATGTGTTCCCCGCCGCGTCGGTTTCGTGCCATAAAAATAACTTTATGATTTATTAGGACGAAAACACACCTCGAAACAACAAATACTAATAACATTTTCTTATTGCTGATTCACAGGAAGCTGTAAATACGCAACAAAACCAAGAACAAGGTGATGCTTTACAACTTTTTTTGGGCTCCCACATTGAGAAAAAACCTGCACCAGGACATAGACTTTACTTGACTTTTGTAAAATGGCAGAAAAGCACCCAAACCAAAAAAAAAAAAAGTATTATGAGCTTATTAACAGTCATAAAACCTTTTTTTTAAGTTACTGTAGCCATGGTAACCATCTAACAACGCAAAAAACATGTGTGTAACTGATCTATGAAGCATCAGTAAACAACTTATTAACCATTAAGAAGTCCAAACTTATTAGAAAGTGATAAACTAAATCAGTTTTTACATGTTATCGTTTTTGGAGAAAGGCTTTAGTCAGACGGTGCCTTACATGGCAGCATTCTACAATATCCACAATACATCAGTCTCCGGTGAAAAAACCCAACAACAACAACAACAAAAAAAAAACAGTTTGGACTGTGGCATTGCACAATTGACAGGGAAAGCATCCATCTGTCCACATGCAGCCTCAGTCTATTTATAAGGCTGCCATTGACTGACAACTACTCCTTAGGCATACTATAAAAGACCAGTGCTGGCTGAGAGGCTGCATGTGTAGCTATTGATTACCAGTCAGAAGAGCATAAAACATCTGGGAAACAGTGAGATGAGTAACAATCAGGAAAGCTAGCTTTCCCTCAGGCAATTTATAGACCCATTTCCCTTTATCGTATGAAATATTCCCCTATTCTTCACCTTAAGGGGGAGCAATAAGTAACCCATTGTGCAGAAAGTGTGTGCTGGAAGTCTGGGTACCCCCCTAAAGGCATTGCTCTTTGCCAATAAAATCCTTGCAGGGTGAGAGGTCAGATGTGTGTATATGACATATTGTTATTTTATATGGCTGAAGATGACCCCGGTGGGCTGTCGTGGGGATTGAATAGTTTTCTTGAATGCATTTTGTCCCATTTATATTCATATTTATTTCATAATGCCACATGCACTGCACTTAGTAGACTAAAGGTAAGACTAAAGCGCTGAGTTAAAGGCTCTGTTTCATCCGTGAGGGTCACAAGGTCAAGCAGACATGCAGCTGGATTCAAATGTACATGTATTGATTGTTAATTACAAAAAAACGTGCATCAGTATTTAACTTTTTATTATGCAAGATCTCTCCAGCATGCATATGAAAACAAAGATTAGTTCACAATCATCGTGATCGTCAGTTTTGTGAGCATCTTCATTTGCATAAAATCATTACCCAAACACAACTGGTCCAAGTTAATTCTGCTATCCATCTGCTTTCTATTAAGAGGGAGAAATATGCATAATTCATTAAAATAAAAAAATATGAATTGGTTGCTCAACAAACACTGAAGCAGCCGCCCTGTTACACTAAGAATACTGGAGTTTAGAGTTTGACAGTGTACTTGCTGTTTTTTATTTTTCTAATGAGCACAACAAAGATGAGGAATCACGGCGTTGTACCGTGATATAATTAGAGAGGAGCCCCCGACCCGTCTGGTCAAATGAGATCATTTTTCCAGAGCGTGCCCTGGGCCAAGCCTGATTAATTTGCTACATATTGTGCTGGCTTATTGTACCGGTTGCATTACTCGTTCTCATTTTGTCTCTGATCATGATGAATCTGTACCGGAGTGACAAAAGCAGGGAGGTTTTTTTTTTCTCCCTGATCCAAATTTATGAAGTAGCTTATAAAGTAGCAAAGGCTAACTTTTTTTTTTTTTTTGGATCAGGTCAAAGACTGTATGAAAATTTCAGGGTGGGTCAGAAAGGCAGAAGATTATGTATTTTTACTTTTTGATATTCGGGAGGGCAGCCCTTTAACTTTTTCACATCCCAGCAAACAAACAAATATATATGTATATGTATATATATTCACCAAGAAGATGAACTTGTGTGTCACACAGGTCATAAAAGTGCATTTTGTCATATGAAGACGATCATCCAAGTTTTCTCATCCAAACCAACCAATCACCATTTATGTCTCAGTTGACAGACCAAAAAGATGTGGACCTTGAATGAATATAACATCTACACAGCATATATGAGTTGTCTCTTGTGGTGGAAAGTAACTAAGTATATCTACTACAAGTAGACATTACTTGATAGGGGTGTAACGGTACACACAAGTCACGGTTCGGTACGTACCTCGGTATGGGGGTCACGGTTCGGTACAATAGCTTTTTTTCATTTATTTTGAGCAGTCACCAATTGACTGCAAAATCAAAAACCTTTTGAAACAAACATTTGTTTTATGTTTTATTCTATTTATTTTTTGTAGACAGCTCATGCTCCACCACTGCTCGTGCACGCTTGTAAATGGCAGGGACCACAGACTGGCTGATGTGCGCACGGGGACGGGACCATAGGGGTCATTAATGAGCTTCTATATAAGCACCAGCGTGATGATGAAATCAATCCGACCGATATGCCGCTGAGCATTCATCATAACAAGCGCAACTCAATTTAGCGTGAGCCAATTTCCTGCCTCCCCATTGAAAGTCATCGAGGCGTGGGCTGTGCTATTCAATCGCAGCACAATTGAATTCATCTTTCACGGCCTCACTAATAGAAGCTTCTCTAGTCAAATCCAACCCTGTTATTTGCTCATCAATACAGCATGAGCACGCCTGTAGGGACAGGCAGTACAGTAACTTAACAGGGCCCATTCTTTTTCATCAGCGCGTCCCACATATGTACCTGCGACGTTTATTTGCTGTGCAGATAGAACAGTTATCAAGCTCAGCCGGGCAAACAAAAAACATCTAGTTCGTTCTGAGGGCGATTATATAGCACATTAATTTTGTGGTGGCGTCAGTGTGTGGTGTGTGTCATCCCTCCGGGTTTGCAGGCGTCAATAACACTCTATAAATTCCTCCAACACATCCATAATAACTCACGATAGGGTCCTCGCCCTTTACTTCAAAGATGTATTTTTATGCACATCTGATCGCCGGCAGGAAACAGTAATATCCACGAGGCGTAGCTGGAGAAGTGAAGATCCTAATGATCATGTTTATTAGGCGAGTGAATCTGTCACGTAGAGATAATACGATGCTTTACTCAGAAGCATCCTGTAAATAAGGGTAATTAGGTACTCTGTTCTCTCAAAGCAAACAGCAGCCTGCTGGATTTCCTCGTGTATCTTTCACTGGTGGATAATCATTACTGCGGTGTCTGAAATCCAAGGTGTCCGTACAAATGCCGAAGAATATGTTTTTCAAAGTGACAGATTTATGGTTTATGTGTTCCCCGCCGCGTCGGTTTCGTGCCATAAAAATAACTTTATGATTTATTAGGACGAAAACACACCTCGAACAACAAAACTAAACATTTCTTATTGCTGATTCACAGGAAGCTGTAAATACGCAACAAAAACAAGAAACAGGTGCCTTTACAACTTTTTTTGGGCTCCCACAATTGAGAAAAAACCTGACTTCAGTGCACCAGGACAAGACTTTACTTGACTTTTGAAAGCAAAGCACCAAACAAAAAAAAAAAAGTATTATGAGCTTATTAACAGTCATAAAACCTTTTTTTTAAGTTACTGTAGCCATGGTAACCATCTAACAACGCAAAAACAGTGATCTATGAAGCATTAGTAAACAACTTATTAACCATTAAGAAGTCCAAACTTATTAGAAAGTGATAAACTAAATCAGTTTACATGTTATCGTTTTTGGAGAAAGCTTTAGTCAGACGGTGCCTTACATGCACATCTACAATATCCACAATACATCGTCTGGTGAAAAAACCAACAACAACAACAACAAAAAAAAAACAGTTTGGACTGTGGCATTGCACAATTGACAGGGAAAGCATCCATCGTCCACATGCAGCCTCAGTCTATTTATAAGGCTGCCATTGACTGACAACTACTCCTTAGGCATACTATAAAGACCAGTGCGGCTGAGAGGCTGCATGTGTGCTATTGATTACCAGTCAGAAGAGCATAAAACATCTGGGAAAACAGTGAGATGAGTAACAATCAGGAAAGCTAGCTTTCCCTCAGCAATTTATAGACCCATTTGCCTTTATCGTATGAAATATTCCCTATTCTTCACCTTAAGGGGAGCAATAAGTAACCCATTGTGCAGAAAGTGTGTGTCTGGAAGTCTGGTACCCCCCTAAAGGCATTGCTCTTTGCCAATAAAATCCTTGCAGGGTGAGAGGGTCAGATGTGTGTATATGACATATTGTTATTTTATATGGCTGAAGATGACCCCGGTGGGCTGTCGTGGGGATTCAATAGTTTTCTTGAATGCATTTTGTCCCATTTATATTCATATTTATTTCATAATGCCACATGCACTGCACTTAGTAGACTAAAGGTAAGACTAAAGCGCTGAGTTAAAGGCTCTGTTTCATCCGTGAGGGTCACAAGGTCAAGCAGACATGCAGCTGGATTCAAATGTACATGTATTGATTGTTAATTAAAAAAAAACGTGCATCAGTATTTAACTTTTATTATGCAAGATCTCTCCAGCATGCAATAGAAAACAAAGATAGTTCACAATCATCGTGATCGTCAGTTTTGTGAGCATCTTCATTTGCATAAAATCATTACCCAAACACAACTGGTCCAAGTAATTCTGCTATCCATCTGCTTTCTATTAAGAGGGAGAAATATGCATAATTCATTAAATAAAAAAATATGATTGGTTGCTCAACAAACACTGAAGCAGCCGCCCTGTTACACTAAGAATACTGGAGTTTAGAGTGACAGCGTACTTGCTGTTTTTTATTTTTCTAATGAGCACAACAAAGATGAGGAATCACGGGTTGTACCGTGATATAATAGAGAGGAGCCCCCGACCCGTCTGGTCAAATGAGATCATTTTTCCAGAGCGTGCCTGGGCCAAGCCTGATTATTTGCTACATATTGTGCTGGCTTATTGTACCGGTTGCATTACTCGTTCTCATTTTGTCTCTGATGCATGATCGTACCAAAGTGACAAAAGCAGGGAGTTTTTTTTCCCCCTGATCCAAATTTATGAAGTAGCTTATAAAGTAGCAAAGGCTAACTTTTTTTTTTTTTGGATCAGGTCAAAGACTGTATGAAATTTCAGGGTGGGTCAGAAAGGCAGAAGTTATGTATTTTTACTTTTTGATATTCGGGAGGGCAGCCCTTTAACTTTTTCACATCCCAGCAAACAAACAAATATATATGTATATGTATAATATACC